>NW_026279173.1:10000-60000 GCF_023373465.1 Oncorhynchus keta | reverse complement strand
TTAAGGTGTTTTAATTCTCTGCTTGAGTGGCTCTCGTCCAGTCTTTATGCTAATTAGGACTCTAATACAGCTCTATGATCCAAGCTCACGCAGCCCTACACACACACACACACACACACACACACACACACACACACACACACACACACACACACACACACACACACACACACACACACACACACACACACACACACACACACACACACACACACACACACATACAGCCCCTTTTGAAATGACAATGAGGGAGGGACCTGATGGGGATTTGACCTGATCCTTAATGAGTCCTGGTGTCTACACCATTTGACCTGATCCTTAATGAGTCCTGGTGTCTCCATTTGACCTGATCCTTAATGAGTCCTGGTGTCTCCATTTGACCTGATCCTTAATGAGTCCTGGTGTCAACACCATTTGACCTGATCCTTAATGAGTCCTGGTGTCTCCATTTGACCTGATCCTTAATGAGTCCTGGTGTCTCCATTTGACCTGATCCTTAATGAGTCCTGGTGTCACCATTTGACCTGATCCTTAATGAGTCCTGGTGTCAACCATTTGACCTGATCCTTAATGAGTCCTGAGTCCTGGACCTGATCCTTAATGAGTCCTGGTGTCTCCATTTGACCTGATCCTTAATGAGTCCTGGTGTCTCCATTTGACCTGATCCTTAATGAGTCCTGGTGTCTCCATTTGACCTGATCCTTAATGAGTCCTGGTGTCTCCATTTGACCTGATCCTTAATGAGTCCTGGTGTCTCCATTTGACCTGATCCTTAATGAGTCCTGGTGTCTCCATTTGACCATTTGAGTCCTGGTGTCTCCATTTGAATCCTTAATGAGTCCTGGTGTCTCCATTTGACCTGATCCTTAATGAGTCCTGGTGTCTCCATTTGACCTGATCCTTAATGAGTCCTGGTGTCTCCATTTGACCTGATCCTTAATGAGTCCTGGTGTCTCCATTTGACCTGATCCTTAATGAGTCCTGGTGTCTCCATTTGACCTGATCCTTAATGAGTCCTGGTGTCTCCATTTGACCTGATCCTCCTGGTGTCTCCAATGAGTCCTGGTGTCTCCATTTGACCTGATCCTTAATGAGTCCTGGTGTCAACCCATTTGACCTGATCCTGGTAATGAGTCCTGAGTCCTGTGTCCATTTGACCTGATCCTTAATGAGTCCTGGTGTCTCCATTTGACCTGACCTTACCATTTGACCTGATCCTTATGAGTCCTGGTGTCTCCATTTGACCTGATCCTTAATGAGTCCTGGTGTCTCCATTTGACCTGATCCTTAATGAGTCCTGGTGTCTCCATTTGACCTGATCCTTAATGAGTCCTGGTGTCTCCATTTGACCTGATCCTTAATGAGTCCTGGTGTCTCCATTTGACCTGATCCTTAATGAGTCCTGGTGTCAACACCATTTGACCTGATCCTTCCCTGGTGTCAACACCATTTGACCTGATCCTTAATGAGTCCTGGTGTCTCCCTGATTTGACCTGGTGTCTCCATTTGACCTGATGAGTCCTGGTGTCTCCATTTGACCTGATCCTTAATGAGTCCTGGTGTCTCCATTTGACCTGATCCTTAATGAGTCCTGGTGTCTCCATTTGACCTGATCCTTAATGAGTCCTGGTGTCTCCATTTGACCTGATCCTTAATGAGTCCTGGTGTCTCCATTTGACCTGATCCTTAATGAGTCCTGGTGTCTCCATTTGACCTGATCCTTAATGAGTCCTGGTGTCTCCATTTGACCTGATCCTTAATGAGTCCTGGTGTCTCCATTTGACCTGATCCTTAATGAGTCCTGGTGTCTCCATTTGACCTGATCCTTAATGAGTCCTGGTGTCAACACCATTTGACCTGATCCTTAATGAGTCCTGGTGTCTCCATTTGACCTGATCCTTAATGAGTCCTGGTGTCTCCATTTGACCTGATCCTTAATGAGTCCTGGTGTCTCCATTTGACCTGATCCTTAATGAGTCCTGGTGTCTCCATTTGACCTGATCCTTAATGAGTCCTGGTGTCACCATTTGACCTGATCCTTAATGAGTCCTGGTGTCTCCATTTGACCTGATCCTTAATGAGTCCTGGTGTCTCCATTTGACCTGATCCTTAATGAGTCCCCATTTGACCTGATCCTTAATGAGTCCTGGTGTCTCCATTTGACCTGATCCTTAATGAGTCCTGGTGTCTCCATTTGACCTGATCCTTAATGAGTCCTGGTGTCTCCATTTGACCTGATCCTTAATGAGTCCTGGTGTCTCCATTTGACCATTTGACCTGATCCTTAATGAGTCCTGGTGTCAACACCATTTGACCTGATCCTTAATGAGTCCTGGTGTCTCCATTTGACCTGATCCTTAATGAGTCCTGGTGTCAACACCATTTGACCTGATCCTTAATGAGTCCTGGTGTCTCCATTTGACCTGATCCTTAATGAGTCCTGGTGTCTCCATTTGACCTGATCCTTAATGAGTCCTGGTGTCAACACCATTTGACCTGATCCTTAATGAGTCCTGGTGTCTCCATTTGACCTGATCCTTAATGAGTCCTGGTGTCTCCATTTGACCTGATCCTTAATGAGTCCTGGTGTCTCCATTTGACCTCCTTAATGAGTCCTGGTGTCTCCATTTGACCTGTCCTGAGTCCTGGTGTCTCCATTTGACCTGATCCTTAATGAGTCCTGGTGTCAACCCATTTGACCTGATCCTTAATGAGTCCTGGTGTCTCCATTTGACCTGATCCTTAATGAGTCCTGGTGTCTCCATTTGACCTGATCCTAATGAGTCCTGGTGTCAACCATTTGACCTGATCCTTAATGAGTCCTGGTGTCTCCATTTGACCTGATCCTTAATGAGTCCTGGTGTCTCCATTTGACCTGATCCTTAATGAGTCCTGGTGTCTCCATTTGACCTGATCCCTTAATGAGTCCTGGTGTCTCCATTTGACCTGATCCTTAATGAGTCCTGGTGTCTCCATTTGACCTGATCCTTAATGAGTCCTGGTGTCTCCATTTGACCTGATCCTTAATGAGTCCTGGTGTCATTTGACCTGATCCTTATTCCTGACCTGATCCTTAATGAGTCCTGGTGTCTCCATTTGACCTGATCCTTAATGAGTCCTGGTGTCTCCATTTGACCTGAGAGTCCTGGTGTCTCCATTTGACCTGATCCTTAATGAGTCCTGGTGTCTCCATTTGACCTGATCCTTAATGAGTCCTGGTGTCTCCATTTGACCTGATCCTTAATGAGTCCTGGTGTCTCCATTTGACCTGATCCTTAATGAGTCCTGGTGTCTCCATTTGACCTGATCCTTAATGAGTCCTGGTGTCTCCATTTGACCTGATCCTTAATGAGTCCTGGTGTCTCCATTTGACCTGATCCTTAATGAGTCCTGGTGTCTCCATTTGACCTGATCCTTAATGAGTCCTGGTGTCTCCATTTGACCTGATCCTTAATGAGTCCTGGTGTCTCCATTTGACCTGATCCTTAATGAGTCCTGGTGTCTCCATTTGACCTGATCCTTAATGAGTCCTGGTGTCAACACCATTTGACCTGATCCTTAATGAGTCCTGGTGTCTCCATTTGACCTGATCCTTAATGAGTCCTGGTGTCTCCATTTGACCTGATCCATTCCTGGTGTCTCCATTTGACCTGATCCTTAATGAGTCCTGGTGTCTCCATTTGACCTGATCCCATTTGACCCATTTGACCTGATCCTTAATGAGTCCTGGTGTCTCCATTTGACCTGATCCTTAATGAGTCCTGGTGTCTCCATTTGACCTGATCCTTAATGAGTCCTGGTGTCTCCATTTGACCTGATCCTTAATGAGTCCTGGTGTCAACCATTTGACCTGATCCTTAATGAGTCCTGGTGTCTCCATTTGACCTGATCCTTAATGAGTCCTGGTGTCTCCATTTGACCTGATCCTTAATGAGTCCTGGTGTCTCCATTTGACCTGAGTCCTGGTGTCTCCATGAGTCCTGGTGTCTTTGACCATTTGACCTGATCCTTAATGAGTCCTGGTGTCTCCATTTGACCTGATCCTTAATGAGTCCTGGTGTCTCCATTTGACCTGATCCTTAATGAGTCCTGGTGTCTCCATTTGACCTGATCCTTAATGAGTCCTGGTGTCTCCATTTGACCTGATCCTTAATGAGTCCTGGTGTCATTTGACCTGACCATTTGATTTGACCTGATCCTTAATGAGTCCTGGTGTCTCCATTTGACCTGATCCTTAATGAGTCCTGAGTCCTGTGTCTCCATTTGACCTGATCCTTAATGAGTCCTGGTGTCAACCATTTGACCTGATCCTTAATGAGTCCTGGTGTCTCCATTTGACCTGATTTGACCTGATCCTGATCCTTCATGAGTCCTGGTGTCTCCATTTGACCTGATCCTTAATGAGTCCTGGTGTCTCCATTTGACCTGATCCTTAATGAGTCCTGGTGTCTCCATTTGACCTGATCCTTAATGAGTCCTGGTGTCTCCATTTGACCTGATCCTTAATGAGTCCTGGTGTCTCCATTTGACCTGTCCTTAATGAGTCCTGGTGTCTCCATTTGACCTGATCCTAATGAGTCCTGGTGTCAAATGAGTCCATTTGACCTGATCCTTAATGAGTCCTGGTGTCTCCATTTGACCTGATCCTTAATGAGTCCTGGTGTCTCCATTTGACCTGATCCTGGTGTCTCCAATGAGTCCTGGTGTCTCCATTTGACCTGATCCTTAATGAGTCCTGGTGTCTCCATTTGACCTGATCCTTAATGAGTCCTGGTGTCATTTGACACCATTTGACCTGATCCTTTGAATGAGTCCTGGTGTCTCCATTTGACCTGATCCTTAATGAGTCCTGGTGTCTCCATTTGACCTGATCCTTAATGAGTCCTGGTGTCTCCATTTGACCTGATCCTTAATGAGTCCTGGTGTCAACACCATTTGACCTGATCCTTAATGAGTCCTGGTGTCTCCATTTGACCTGATCCTTAATGAGTCCTGGTGTCTCCATTTGACCTGATCCTTAATGAGTCCTGGTGTCTCCATTTGACCTGATCCTTAATGAGTCCTGGTGTCTCCATTTGACCTGATCCTTAATGAGTCCTGGTGTCTCCATTTGACCTGATCCTTAATGAGTCCTGGTGTCTCCATTTGACCTGATCCTTAATGAGTCCTGGTGTCTCCATTTGACCTGATCCTTAATGAGTCCTGGTGTCTCCATTTGACCTGATCCTTAATGAGTCCTGGTGTCTCCATTTGACCTGATCCTTAATGAGTCCTGGTGTCTCCATTTGACCTGATCCTTAATGAGTCCTGGTGTCTCCATTTGACCTGATCCTTAATGAGTCCTGGTGTCTCCATTTGACCTGATCCTTAATGAGTCCTGGTGTCTCCATTTGACCTGATCCTTAATGAGTCCTGGTGTCTCCATTTGACCTGATCCTTAATGAGTCCTGGTGTCTCCATTTGATTTGACCTGATCCTTTGAATGAGTCCTGGTGTCTCCATTTGACCTGATCCTGATCCTAATGAGTCCTGGTGTCCATTTGACCTGATCCATTTGACCTGATCCTTAATGAGTCCTGGTGTCTCCATTTGACCTGATCCTTAATGAGTCCTGGTGTCTCCATTTGACCTGATCCTTAATGAGTCCTGGTGTCTCCATTTGACCTGATCCTTAATGAGTCCTGGTGTCTCCATTTGACCTGATCCTTAATGAGTCCTGGTGTCTCCATTTGACCTGATCCTTAATGAGTCCTGGTGTCTCCATTTGACCTGATCCTTAATGAGTCCTGGTGTCTCCATTTGACCTGATCCTTAATGAGTCCTGGTGTCTCCATTTGACCTGATCCTTAATGAGTCCTGGTGTCTCCATTTGACCTGATCCTTAATGAGTCCTGGTGTCTCCATTTGACCTGATCCTTAATGAGTCCTGGTGTCTCCATTTGACCTGATCCTTAATGAGTCCTGGTGTCTCCATTTGACCTGATCCTTAATGAGTCCTGGTGTCTCCATTTGACCTGATCCTTAATGAGTCCTGGTGTCTCCATTTGACCTGATCCTTAATGAGTCCTGGTGTCTCCATTTGACCTGATCCATTTGATTTGACCTGATCCTTAATGAGTCCTGGTGTCTCCATTTGACCTGATCCTTAATGAGTCCTGGTGTCTCCATTTGACCCATTTGACCTGATCCTTAATGAGTCCTGGTGTCTCCATTTGACCTGATCCTTAATGAGTCCTGGTGTCTCCATTTGACCTGATCCTTAATGAGTCCTGGTGTCTCCATTTGACCTGATCCTTAATGAGTCCTGGTGTCTCCATTTGACCTGATCCTTAATGAGTCCTGGTGTCTGACCTGATCCTTAATGAGTCCTGTGTCTCCATTTGACCTGATCCTTAATGAGTCCTGGTGTCTCCATTTGACCTGATCCTTAATGAGTCCTGGTGTGTGATCCTTAATGAGTCCTGGTGTCAACACCATTTGACCTGATCCTTAATGAGTCCTGGTGTCTCCATTTGACCTGATCCTTAATGAGTCCTGGTGTCTCCATTTGACCTGATCCTTAATGAGTCCTGGTGTCTCCATTTGACCTGATCCTTAATGAGTCCTGGTGTCTCCATTTGACCTGATCCTTAATGAGTCCTGGTGTCTCCATTTGACCTGATCCTTAATGAGTCCTGGTGTCTCCATTTGACCTGATCCTTAATGAGTCCTGGTGTCTCCATTTGACCTGATCCTAATGAGTCCTGGTGTCAACACCATTTGACCTGATCCTTAATGAGTCCTGGTGTCTCCCATTTGACCTGATCCTTAATGAGTCCTGGTGTCTCCATTTGACCTGATCCTTAATGAGTCCTGGTGTCTCCATTTGACCTGATCCTTAATGAGTCCTGGTGTCTCCATTTGACCTGATCCTTAATGAGTCCTGGTGTCTCCATTTGACCTGATCCTTAATGAGTCCTGGTGTCTCCATTTGACCTGATCCTTATTTGATTTGACCTGATCCTTAATGAGTCCTGGTGTCTCCATTTGACCTGATCCTTAATGAGTCCTGGTGTCTCCATTTGACCTGATCCTTAATGAGTCCTGGTGTCTCCATTTGACCTGATCCCTTAATGAGTCCTGGTGTCTCCATTTGACCTGATCCTTAATGAGTCCTGGTGTCTCCATTTGACCTGATCCTTAATGAGTCCTGGTGTCTCCATTTGACCTGATCCTTAATGAGTCCTGGTGTCTCCATTTGACCTGATCCTTAATGAGTCCTGGTGTCTCCATTTGACCTGATCCTTAATGAGTCCTGGTGTCTCCATTTGACCTGATCCTTAATGAGTCCTGGTGTCCATTTGACCTGATCCTTAATGAGTCCTGGTGTCAACACCATTTGACCTGATCCTTAATGAGTCCTGGTGTCTCCATTTGACCTGATCCTTAATGAGTCCTGGTGTCTCCATTTGACCTGATCCTTAATGAGTCCTGGTGTCTCCATTTGACCTGATCCTTAATGAGTCCTGGTGTCTCCATTTGACCTGATCCTTAATGAGTCCTGGTGTCTCCATTTGACCTGATCCATTTGATTTGACCTGATCCTTAATGAGTCCTGGTGTCTCCATTTGACCTGATCCTTAATGAGTCCTGGTGTCTCCATTTGACCTGATCCTTAATGAGTCCTGGTGTCTCCATTTGACCTGATCCTTAATGAGTCCTGGTGTCTCCATTTGACCTGATCCTTAATGAGTCCTGGTGTCTCCATTTGACCTGATCCTTAATGAGTCCTGGTGTCTCCATTTGACCTGATCCTTAATGAGTCCTGGTGTCTCCATTTGACCTGATCCTTAATGAGTCCTGGTGTCTCCATTTGAGTCCTGGTGTCCCATTTGACCTGATCCTTATGAGTCCTGGTGTCTCCATTTGACCTGATCCTTAATGAGTCCTGGTGTCTCCATTTGACCTGATCCTTAATGAGTCCTGGTGTCTCCATTTGACCTGATCCTTAATGAGTCCTGGTGTCTCCATTTGACCTGATCCTTAATGAGTCCTGGTGTCTCCATTTGACCTGATCCTTAATGAGTCCTGGTGTCTCCATTTGACCTGATCCTTAATGAGTCCTGGTGTCTCCATTTGACCTGATCCTTAATGAGTCCTGGTGTCTCCATTTGACCTGATCCTTAATGAGTCCTGGTGTCTCCATTTGACCTGATCCTTAATGAGTCCTGGTGTCTCCATTTGACCTGATCCTTAATGAGTCCTGGTGTCTCCATTTGACCTGATCCTTAATGAGTCCTGGTGTCTCCATTTGACCTGATCCTTAATGAGTCCTGGTGTCTCCATTTGACCTGATCCTTAATGAGTCCTGGTGTCCATTTGACCCTGGTGTCTCCATTTGACCTGATCCTTAATGAGTCCTGGTGTCTCCATTTGACCTGATCCTTATTTGACCTGGTGTCATCCTTAATGAGTCCTGGTGTCTCCATTTGACCTGATCCTTAATGAGTCCTGGTGTCTCCATTTGACCTGATCCTTAATGAGTCCTGGTGACCAACACCATTTGACCTGATCCTTAATGAGTCCTGGTGTCTCCATTTGACCTGATCCATTTGACCTGATCCTTAATGAGTCCTGGTGTCTCCATTTGACCTGATCCTGATCTAATGAGTCCTGGTGTCTCCATTTGACCTGATCCTTAATGAGTCCTGGTGTCTCCATTTGACCTGATCCTTAATGAGTCCTGGTGTCTCCATTTGACCTGATCCTTAATGAGTCCTGGTGTCTCCATTTGACCTGATCCTTAATGAGTCCTGGTGTCTCCATTTGACCTGATCCTTAATGAGTCCTGGTGTCAACACCTGATTTGAGTCCTGGTGTCTCCATTTGACCTGATCCTTAATGAGTCCTGGTGTCTCCATTTGACCTGATCCTTAATGAGTCCTGGTGTCTCCATTTGACCTGATCCTTAATGAGTCCTGGTGTCTCCATTTGACCTGATCCTTAATGAGTCCTGGTGTCTCCATTTGACCTGATCCTTAATGAGTCCTGGTGTCTCCATTTGACCTGATCCTTAATGAGTCCTGGTGTCTCCATTTGACCTTCCTGGTGTCAACTCCATTTGACCTGATCCTTAATGAGTCCTGGTGTCTCCATTTGACCTGATCCTTAATGAGTCCTGGTGTCTCCATTTGACCTGATCCTTTGACCTGATGAGTCCTGGTGTCAACACCATTTGACCTGATCCTTAATGAGTCCTGGTGATCCATTTGACCTGAAATGAGTCCTGGTGTCTCCATTTGACCTGATCCTTAATGAGTCCTGGTGTCTCCATTTGACCTGATCCTTAATGAGTCCTGGTGTCTCCATTTGACCTGATCCTTAATGAGTCCTGGTGTCTCCATTTGACCTGATCCTTAATGAGTCCTGGTGTCAACCATTTGACCTGATCCTTAATGAGTCCTGGTGTCAAAAACCATTTGACCTGATCCTTAATGAGTCCTGGTGTCTCCATTTGACCTGATCCTTAATGAGTCCTGGTGTCTCCATTTGACCTGATCCTTAATGAGTCCTGGTGTCTCCATTTGACCTGATCCTTAATGAGTCCTGGTGTCTCCATTTGACCTGATCCTGGTGTCTCCATTTGACCTGAGTCCTGGAGTCCTGGTGTCTCCATTTGACCTGATCCTTAATGAGTCCTGGTGTCTCCATTTGACCTGATCCTGAGTCCTGGTGTCTTAATTTGACCTGATCCTTAATGAGTCCTGGTGTCTCCATTTGACCTGATCCTGGTAATGAGTCCTGGTGTCTCCATTTGACCTGATCCTTAATGAGTCCTGGTGTCTCCATTTGACCTGATCCTTAATGAGTCCTGGTGTCTCCATTTGACCTGATCCTTAATGAGTCCTGGTGTCAACATTTGACCTGATCCTTAATGAGTCCTGGTGTCTCCATTTGACCTGATCCTTAATGAGTCCTGGTGTCTCCATTTGACCTGATCCTTAATGAGTCCTGGTGTCAACACCATTTGACCTGATCCTTAATGAGTCCTGGTGTCTCCATTTGACCTGATCCTTAATGAGTCCTGGTGTCTCCATTTGACCTGATCCTTAATGAGTCCTGGTGTCTCCATTTGACCTGATCCTTAATGAGTCCTGGTGTCTCCATTTGACCTGATCCTTAATGAGTCCTGGTGTCTCCATTTGACCATTTGACCTGATTTGACCTGATAATGAGTCCTGGTGTCTCCATTTGACCTGATCCTTAATGAGTCCTGGTGTCCATTTGACCTGATCCATTTGATTTGACCTGATCCTTAATGAGTCCTGGTGTCTCCATTTGACCTGATCCTTAATGAGTCCTGGTGTCTCCATTTGACCTGATCCTTAATGAGTCCTGGTGTCTCCATTTGACCTGATCCTTAATGAGTCCTGGTGTCTCCATGAGATCCTTAATGAGTGTGTCTCCATTTGACCTGATCCTTAATGAGTCCTGGTGTCTCCATTTGACCTGATCCTTAATGAGTCCTGGTGTCTCCATTTGACCTGATCCTTAATGAGTCCTGGTGTCTCCATTTGACCTGATCCTTAATGAGTCCTGGTGTCTCCATTTGACCTGATCCTTAATGAGTCCTGGTGTCTCCATTTGACCTGATCCTTAATGAGTCCTGGTGTCTCCATTTGACCTGATCCTTAATGAGTCCTGGTGTCTCCATTTGACCTGATCCTTAATGAGTCCTGGTGTCTCCATTTGACCTGATCCTTAATGAGTCCTGGTGTCTCCATTTGACCTGATCCTTAATGAGTCCTGGTGTCTCCATTTGACCTGATCCTTAATGAGTCCTGGTGTCTCCATTTGACCTGATCCTTAATGAGTCCTGGTGTCAACCATTTGACCTGATCCTTAATGAGTCCTGGTGTCTCCATTTGACCTGATCCTTAATGAGTCCTGGTGTCTCCATTTGACCTGATCCTTAATGAGTCCTGTGTCCTTTGACCTGATCCTTAATGAGTCCTGGTGTCTCCATTTGACCTGATCCTTAATGAGTCCTGGTGTCTCCATTTGACCTGATCCTTAATGAGTCCTGGTGTCTCCATTTGACCTGATCCTTAATGAGTCCTGGTGTCAACCCATTTGACCTGATCCTTAATGAGTCCTGGTGTCTCCATTTGACCTGATCCTTAATGAGTCCTGGTGTCTCCATTTGACCTGATCCTTAATGAGTCCTGGTGTCTCCATTTGACCTGATCCTTAATGAGTCCTGGTGTCTCCATTTGACCTGATCCCTGGTGTCTCCATTTGACCTGATCCTTAATGAGTCCTGGTGTCTCCATTTGACCTGTCAAATGAGTCCATTTGACCTGATCCTTAATGAGTCCTGGTGTCTCCATTTGACCTGATCCTTAATGAGTCCTGGTGTCTCCCATTTGACCTGATCCTTAATGAGTCCTGGTGTCTCCATTTGACCTGATCCTTAATGAGTCCTGGTGTCTCCATTTGACCTGATCCTTAATGAGTCCTGGTGTCTCCATTTGACCTGATCCTTAATGAGTCCTGGTGTCTCCATTTGACCTGATCCTTAATGAGTCCTGATGTCTCCATTTGACCTGATCCTTAATGAGTCCTGGTGTCACCATTTGACCTGATCCTTAATGAGTCCTGGTGTCAACACCATTTGACCTGATCCTTAATGAGTCCTGGTGTCTCCATTTGACCTGATCCTTAATGAGTCCTGACCTGATGTCTCCATTTGACCTGATCCTTAATGAGTCCTGGTGTGAGTCTCCCATTTGACCTGATCCTTAATGAGTCCTGGTGTCTCCATTTGACCTGATCCTTAATGAGTCCTGGTGTCTCCATTTGACCTGATCCTTAATCCTGGTGTCAAAACCATTTGACCTGATCCTTAATGAGTCCTGGTGTCTCCATTTGACCTGATCCTTAATGAGTCCTGGTGTCTCCATTTGACCTGATCCTTAATGAGTCCTGGTGTCTCCATTTGACCTGATCCTTAATGAGTCCTGGTGTCTCCATTTGACCTGATCCTTAATGAGTCCTGGTGTCTCCATTTGACCTGATCCTTAATGAGTCCTGGTGTCTCCATTTGACCTGATCCTTAATGAGTCCTGGTGTCCCATTTGACCTGATCCTTAATGAGTCCTGGTGTCTCCATTTGACCTGATCCTTAATGAGTCCTGGTGTCTCCATTTGACCTGATCCTTAATGAGTCCTGGTGTCTCCATTTGACCTGATCCTTAATGAGTCCTGGTGTCTCCATTTGACCTGATCCTTAATGAGTCCTGGTGTCTCCATTTGACCTGATCCTTAATGAGTCCTGGTGTCTCCATTTGACCTGATCCTTAATGAGTCCTGGTGTCTCCATTTGACCTGATCCTTAATGAGTCCTGGTGTCTCCATTTGACCTGATCCTTAATGAGTCCTGGTGTCAACCCATTTGACCTGATCCTTAATGAGTCCTGGTGTCTCCATTTGACCTGATCCTTAATGAGTCCTGGTGTCTCCATTTGACCTGATTTGAGTCCTGGTGTCTCCATTTGACCTGATCCTTAATGAGTCCTGGTGTCTGGTGTCCATTTGACCTGATCCTTAATGAGTCCTGGTGTCTCCATTTGACCTGATCCTTAATGAGTCCTGGTGTCTCCATTTGACCTGATCCTTAATGAGTCCTGGTGTCTCCATTTGACCTGATCCTTAATGAGTCCTGGTGTCTCCATTTGACCTGATCCTTAATGAGTCCTGGTGTCTCCATTTGACCTGATCCTTAATGAGTCCTGGTGTCTCCATTTGACCTGATCCTTAATGAGTCCTGGTGTCTTTGACCATTTGAGTCCTGATGTCCCATTTGACCTGATCCTTAATGAGTCCTGGTGTCTCCATTTGACCTGATCCTTAATGAGTCCTGGTGTCAACCATTTGACCTGATTTGAGTCCTGATCCCATTTGACCTGATCCTTAATGAGTCCTGGTGTCTCCATTTGACCTGATCCTTAATGAGTCCTGGTGTCTCCATTTGACCTGATCCTTAATGAGTCCTGGTGTCTCCATTTGACCTGATCCTTAATGAGTCCTGGTGTCTCCATTTGACCTGATCCTTAATGAGTCCTGGTGTCTCCATTTGACCTGATCCTTAATGAGTCCTGGTGTCTCCATTTGACCTGATCCTTAATGAGTCCTGGTGTCTCCATTTGACCTGATCCTTAATGAGTCCTGGTGTCTCCATTTGACCTGATCCTTAATGAGTCCTGGTGTCTCCATTTGACCTGATCCTTAATGAGTCCTGGTGTCTCCATTTGACCTGATCCATTTGAGTCCTGGTGTCTCCATCCTGATCCTTAATGAGTCCTGGTGTCTCCATTTGACCTGATCCTTAATGAGTCCTGGTGTCTCCATTTGACCTGATCCTTAATGAGTCCTGGTGTCTCCATTTGACCTGATCCTTAATGAGTCCTGGTGTCTCCATTTGACCTGATCCTTAATGAGTCCTGGTGTCTCCATTTGACCTGATCCTTAATGAGTCCTGGTGTCTCCATTTGACCTGATCCTTAATGAGTCCTGGTGTCTCCATTTGACCTGATCCTTAATGAGTCCTGGTGTCAACACCATTTGACCTGATCCTTAATGAGTCCTGGTGTCTCCATTTGACCTGATCCTTAATGAGTCCTGGTGTCTCCATTTGACCTGTCCTGGTGTCTCCCATCCTGATCCTAATGAGTCCTGGTGTCTCCATTTGACCTGATCCTTAATGAGTCCTGGTGTCTCCATTTGACCTGATCCTTAATGAGTCCTGGTGTCTCCATTTGACCTGATCCTTAATGAGTCCTGGTGTCTCCATTTGACCTGATCCTTAATGAGTCCTGGTGTCTCCATTTGACCTGATCCTTAATGAGTCCTTTGACCTGATCCTTAATGAGTCTCCATTTGACCTGATCCTTAATGAGTCCTGGTGTCTCCATTTGACCTGATCCTTAATGAGTCCTGGTGTCTCCATTTGACCTGATCCTTAATGAGTCCTGAGTCCTGGTGTCTCCATTTGACCTGATCCTTAATGAGTCCTGGTGTCTCCATTTGACCTGATCCTTAATGAGTCCTGGTGTCTCCATTTGACCTGATCCTTAATGAGTCCTGGTGTCTCCATTTGACCTGATCCTTAATGAGTCCTGGTGTCTCCATTTGACCTGATCCTTAATGAGTCCTTTGACCTGATGAGTCTGGTGTCCATTTGACCTGATCCTTAATGAGTCCTGGTGTCTCCATTTGACCTGATCCTTAATGAGTCCTGGTGTCTCCATTTGACCTGATCCTTAATGAGTCCTGGTGTCTCCATTTGACCTGATCCTTAATGAGTCCTGGTGTCTCCATTTGACCTGATCCTGAGTCCTGGTGTCTCCATTTGACCTGATCCTTAATGAGTCCTGGTGTCTCCATTTGACCTGATCCTTAATGAGTCCTGGTGTCTCCATTTGACCTGATCCTTAATGAGTCCTGGTGTCTCCATTTGACCTGATCCTTAATGAGTCCTGGTGTCTCCATTTGACCTGATCCTTAATGAGTCCTGGTGTCTCCATTTGACCTGATCCTTAATGAGTCCTGGTGTCTCCATTTGACCTGATCCTTAATGAGTCCTGGTGTCTCCATTTGACCTGATCCTTAATGAGTCCTGGTGTCTCCATTTGACCTGATCCTTAATGAGTCCTGGTGTCTCCATTTGACCTGATCCTTAATGAGTCCTGGTGTCTCCATTTGACCTGATCCTTAATGAGTCCTGGTGTCTCCCATTTGACCTGATCCTTAATGAGTCCTGGTGTCTCCATTTGACCTGATCCTTGACCTGGTGACCTGATCCTTAATGAGTCCTGGTGTCTCCATTTGACCTGATCCTTAATGAGTCCTGGTGTCAACCCATTTGACCTGATCCTTAATGAGTCCTGGTGTCAACACCATTTGACCTGATCCTTAATGAGTCCTGGTGTCTCCATTTGACCTGATCCTTAATGAGTCCTGTCCTGGTGGTGTCTCCATTTGACCTGATCTTAATGAGTCCTGGTGTCTCCATTTGACCTGATCCTTAATGAGTCCTGGTGTCTCCATTTGACCTGATCCTTAATGAGTCCTGGTGTCTCCCATTTGACCTGATCCTTAATGAGTCCTGGTGTCTCCATTTGACCTGATCCTTAATGAGTCCTGGTGTCTCCATTTGACCTGATCCTTAATGAGTCCTGGTGTCTCCCATTTGACCTGATCCTTAATGAGTCCTGGTGTCTCCATTTGACCTGATCCTTAATGAGTCCTGGTGTCTCCATTTGACCTGATCCTTAATGAGTCCTGGTGTCTCCATTTGACCTGATCCTTAATGAGTCCTGGTGTCTCCATTTGACCTGATCCTTAATGAGTCCTGGTGTCTCCATTTGACCTGATCCTTAATGAGTCCTGGTGTCTCCATTTGACCTGATCCTTAATGAGTCCTGGTGTCTCCATTTGACCTGATCCTTAATGAGTCCTGGTGTCTCCATTTGACCTGATCCTTAATGAGTCCTGGTGTCTCCATTTGACCTGATCCTTAATGAGTCCTGGTGTCTCCATTTGACCTGATCCTTAATGAGTCCTGGTGTCTCCATTTGACCTGATCCTTAATGAGTCCTGGTGTCTCCATTTGACCTGATCCTTAATGAGTCCTGGTGTCTCCATTTGACCTGATCCTTAATGAGTCCTGGTGTCTCCATTTGACCTGATCCTTAATGAGTCCTGGTGTCTCCATTTGACCTGATCCTTAATGAGTCCTGGTGTCTCCATTTGACCTGATCCTTCCTGGTGTCTCCATTTGACCTGATCCTTAATGAGTCCTGGTGTCTCCATTTGACCTGATCCTTAATGAGTCCTGGTGTCTCCATTTGACCTGATCCTTAATGAGTCCTGGTGTCTCCATTTGACCTGATCCTTAATGAGTCCTGGTGTCAACCCATTTGACCTGATCCTTAATGAGTCCTGGTGTCTCCATTTGACCTGATCCTTAATGAGTCCTGGTGTCTCCATTTGACCTGATCCTTAATGAGTCCTGGTGTCCCATTTGACCTGAGTCCTGGTGTCAATCCTTAATGAGTCCTGGTGTCTCCATTTGACCTGATCCTTAATGAGTCCTGTGTCCCATTTGACCTGATCCTTAATGAGTCCTGGTGTCTCATTTGACCTGATCCTTAATGAGTCCTGGTGTCTCCATTTGACCTGATCCTTAATGAGTCCTGGTGTCTCCATTTGACCTGATCCTTTGAGTCCTGACCTCCTGGTGTCTCCATTTGACCTGATCCTTAATGAGTCCTGGTGTCTCCATTTGACCTGATCCTTAATGAGTCCTGGTGTCTCCATTTGACCTGATCCTTAATGAGTCCTGGTGTCTCCATTTGACCTGATCCTTAATGAGTCCTGGTGTCTCCATTTGACCTGATCCTTAATGAGTCCTGGTGTCTCCATTTGACCTGATCCTTAATGAGTCCTGGTGTCTCCATTTGACCTGATCCTTAATGAGTCCTGGTGTCTCCATTTGACCTGATCCTTAATGAGTCCTGGTGTCTCCATTTGACCTGATCCTTAATGAGTCCTGGTGTCTCCATTTGACCTGATCCTTAATGAGTCCTGGTGTCTCCATTTGACCTGATCCTTAATGAGTCCTGGTGTCTCCATTTGACCTGATCCTTAATGAGTCCTGGTGTCTCCATTTGACCTGATCCTTAATGAGTCCTGGTGTCTCCATTTGACCTGATCCTTAATGAGTCCTGGTGTCTCCATTTGACCTGATCCTTAATGAGTCCTGGTGTCTCCATTTGACCTGATCCTTAATGAGTCCTGGTGTCAACTCCATTTGACCTGATCCTTAATGAGTCCTGGTGTCTCCATTTGACCTGATCCTTAATGAGTCCTGGTGTCTCCATTTGACCTGATCCTTAATGAGTCCTGGTGTCTCCATTTGACCTGATCCTTAATGAGTCCTGGTGTCTCCATTTGACCTGAGTCCTGGTGTCTCCATTTGACCTGATCCTTAATGAGTCCTGACCTGTCAAGTCCTGGTGTCTCCATTTGACCTGATCCTTAATGAGTCCTGGTGTCTCCCATTTGACCTGATCCTTTGAGTCCTGGTGTCTCCATTTGACCTGATCCTTAATGAGTCCTGGTGTCTCCATTTGACCTGATCCTTAATGAGTCCTGGTGTCTCCATTTGACCTGATCCTGGTGTCTCCATTTGAGTCCTGGTGTCAACACCATTTGACCTGATCCTTAATGAGTCCTGGTGTCAAAACCATTTGACCTGATCCTTAATGAGTCCTGGTGTCTCCATTTGACCTGATCCTTAATGAGTCCTGGTGTCAACACCATTTGACCTGATCCTGGTGTCTCCAATGAGTCCTGGTGTCTCCATTTGACCTGATCCTTAATGAGTCCTGGTGTCTCCATTTGACCTGATCCTTAATGAGTCCTGGTGTCTCCATTTGACCTGATCCTTAATGAGTCCTGGTGTCTCCATTTGACCTGACCTGAGTCCTGGTGTCTCCATTTGACCTGATCCTTAATCCTGGTGTCTCCATTTGACCTGATCCTTAATGAGTCCTGGTGTCTCCATTGACCTGATTTGAGTCCTGGTGTCTCCATTTGACCTGATCCTTAATGAGTCCTGGTGTCTCCATTTGACCTGATCCTTAATGAGTCCTGGTGTCTCCATTTGACCTGATCCTTAATGAGTCCTGGTGTCTCCATTTGACCTGATCCTTAATGAGTCCTGGTGTCTCCATTTGACCTGATCCTTAATGAGTCCTGGTGTCTCCATTTGACCTGATCCTTAATGAGTCCTGGTGTCTCCATTTGACCTGATCCTTAATGAGTCCTGGTGTCTCCATTTGACCTGATCCTGGTGTCTCCAACCTGAGTCCTGGTGTCTCCATTTGACCTGATCCTTAATGAGTCCTGGTGTCTCCATTTGACCTGATCCTTAATGAGTCCTGGTGTCTCCATTTGACCTGATCCTTAATGAGTCCTGGTGTCTCCATTTGACCTGATCCTTAATGAGTCCTGGTGTCTCCATTTGACCTGATCCTTAATGAGTCCTGGTGTCTCCATTTGACCTGATCCTTAATGAGTCCTGGTGTCAACCCATTTGACCTGATCCCTTAATGAGTCCTGGTGTCTCCATTTGACCTGATCCTTAATGAGTCCTGGTGTCTCCATTTGACCTGATCCTTAATGAGTCCTGGTGTCTCCATTTGACCTGATCCTTAATGAGTCCTGGTGTCTCCATTTGACCTGATCCTTAATGAGTCCTGGTGTCTCCATTTGACCTGATCCTTAATGAGTCCTGGTGTCTCCATTTGACCTGATCCTTAATGAGTCCTGGTGTCTCCATTTGACCTGATCCTTAATGAGTCCTGGTGTCTCCATTTGACCTGATCCTTAATGAGTCCTGGTGTCTCCATTTGACCTGATCCTGGTAATGAGTCCTGGTGTCTCCATTTGACCTGATCCTTAATGAGTCCTGGTGTCTCCATTTGACCTGATCCTTAATGAGTCCTGGTGTCTCCATTTGACCTGATCCTTAATGAGTCCTGGTGTCTCCATTTGACCTGATCCTTAATGAGTCCTGGTGTCAACACCATTTGACCTGATCCTTAATGAGTCCTGGTGTCAACACCATTTGACCTGATCCTTAATGAGTCCTGGTGTCTCCATTTGACCTGATCCTTAATGAGTCCTGGTGTCTCCATTTGACCTGATCCTTAATGAGTCCTGGTGTCAACACCATTTGACCTGATCCTTAATGAGTCCTGGTGTCTCCATTTGACCTGATCCTTAATGAGTCCTGGTGTCTCCATTTGACCTGATCCTTAATGAGTCCTGGTGTCAACACCATTTGACCTGATCCTTAATGAGTCCTGGTGTCTCCATTTGACCTGATCCTTAATGAGTCCTGGTGTCTCCATTTGACCTGATCCTTAATGAGTCCTGGTGTCATTTGACCCATTTGACCTGATCCCATTTGACCTGAGTCCTGGTGTCTCCATTTGACCTGATCCTTAATGAGTCCTGGTGTCTCCATTTGACCTGATCCTTAATGAGTCCTGGTGTCTCCATTTGACCTGATCCTTAATGAGTCCTGGTGTCTCCATTTGACCTGATCCTTAATGAGTCCTGGTGTCTCCATTTGACCTGATCCTTAATGAGTCCTGGTGTCTCCATTTGACCTGATCCTTAATGAGTCCTGGTGTCTCCATTTGACCTGATCCTTAATGAGTCCTGGTGTCTCCATTTGACCTGATCCTTAATGAGTCCCATTTGGTGTCTCCATTTGACCTGATCCTTAATGAGTCCTGGTGTCAACCATTTGACCTGATCCTTAATGAGTCCTGGTGTCTCCATTTGACCTGATCCTTAATGAGTCCTGGTGTCTCCATTTGACCTGATCCTTAATGAGTCCTGGTGTCTCCATTTGACCTGATCCTTAATGAGTCCTGGTGTCTCCATTTGACCTGATCCTTAATGAGTCCTGGTGTCTCCATTTGACCTGATCCTTAATGAGTCCTGGTGTCTCCATTTGACCTGATCCTTAATGAGTCCTGGTGTCTCCATTTGACCTGATCCTTAATGAGTCCTGGTGTCTCCATTTGACCTGATCCTTAATGAGTCCTGGTGTCTCCATTTGACCTGATCCTTAATGAGTCCTGGTGTCTCCATTTGACCTGATCCTTAATGAGTCCTGGTGTCTCCATTTGACCTGATCCTTAATGAGTCCTGGTGTCTCCATTTGACCTGATCCTTAATGAGTCCTGGTGTCTCCATTTGACCTGATCCTTAATGAGTCCTGACCTGATCCTTAATGAGTCCTGGTGTCTCCATTTGACCTGATCCTTAATGAGTCCTGGTGTCTCCATTTGACCTGATCCTTAATGAGTCCTGGTGTCTCCATTTGACCTGATCCTTAATGAGTCCTGGTGTCAACCATTTGACCTGATCCTTAATGAGTCCTGGTGTCTCCATTTGACCTGATGAGTCCTGGTGTCTCCATTTGACCTGATCCTTAATGAGTCCTGGTGTCTCCATTTGACCTGATCCTTAATGAGTCCTGGTGTCTCCATTTGACCTGATCCTTAATGAGTCCTGGTGTCTCCATTTGACCTGATCCTTAATGAGTCCTGGTGTCTCCATTTGACCTGATCCTTAATGAGTCCTTTGTCTCCATTTGACCTGATCCTTAATGAGTCCTGGTGTCTCCATTTGACCTGATCCTTAATGAGTCCTGGTGTCTCCATTTGACCTGATCCTTAATGAGTCCTGGTGTCTCCATTTGACCTGATCCTTAATGAGTCCTGGTGTCTCCATTTGACCTGATCCTTAATGAGTCCTGGTGTCTCCATTTGACCTGATCCTTAATGAGTCCTGGTGTCTCCATTTGACCTGATCCTTAGTCCTGGTGTCTCCATTTGACCTGTCCTGAGTCCTGGTGTCTCCATTTGACCTGATCCTTAATGAGTCCTGGTGTCAGCACCATTTGACCTGATCCTTAATGAGTCCTGGTGTCTCCATTTGACCTGATCCTTAATGAGTCCTGGTGTCTCCATTTGACCTGATCCTTAATGAGTCCTGGTGTCTCCATTTGACCTGATCCTTAATGAGTCCTGGTAATTTGACCTGATCTTAATGAGTCCTGGTGTCTCCCATTTGACCTGATCCTTAATGAGTCCTGGTGTCTCCATTTGACCTGATCCTTAATGAGTCCTGGTGTCTCCATTTGACCTGATCCTTAATGAGTCCTGGTGTCTCCCATTTGACCTGATCCTTAATGAGTCCTGGTGTCTCCATTTGACCTGATCCTTAATGAGTCCTGGTGTCTCCATTTGACCTGATCCTTAATGAGTCCTGGTGTCTCCATTTGACCTGATCCTTAATGAGTCCTGGTGTCTCCATTTGACCTGATCCTTAATGAGTCCTGGTGTCTCCATTTGACCTGAGTCCTGGTGTCTCCATTTGACCTGATCCTGAGTCCTGTGTCTCCATTTGACCTGATCCTTAATGAGTCCTGGTGTCTCCATTTGACCTGATCCTTAATGAGTCCTGGTGTCTCCATTTGACCTGATCCTTAATGAGTCCTGGTGTCTCCATTTGACCTGATCCTTAATGAGTCCTGGTGTCTCCATTTGACCTGATCCTTAATGAGTCCTGGTGTCAACACCCTGATTTGAGTCCTGGTGTCTCCATTTGACCTGATCCTTAATGAGTCCTGGTGTCTCCATTTGACCTGATCCTTAATGAGTCCTGGTGTCTCCATTTGACCTGATCCTTAATGAGTCCTGGTGTCTCCATTTGACCTGATCCTTAATGAGTCCTGGTGTCTCCATTTGACCTGATCCTTAATGAGTCCTGGTGTCTCCATTTGACCTGATCCTTAATGAGTCCTGGTGTCTCCATTTGACCTGATCCTTAATGAGTCCTGGTGTCTCCATTTGACCTGATCCTTAATGAGTCCTGGTGTCTCCATTTGACCTGATCCTTAATGAGTCCTGGTGTCTCCATTTGACCTGATCCTTAATGAGTCCTGGTGTCTCCATTTGACCTGATCCTTAATGAGTCCTGGTGTCATTTGACATCCATTTGACCTGATCCTTAATGAGTCCTGGTGTCTCCATTTGACCTGATCCTTAATGAGTCCTGGTGTCTCCATTTGACCTGATCCTTAATGAGTCCTGGTGTCTCCATTTGACCTGATCCTTAATGAGTCCTGGTGTCTCCATTTGACCTGATCCTTAATGAGTCCTGGTGTCTCCATTTGACCTGATCCTTAATGAGTCCTGGTGTCTCCATTTGACCTGATCCTTAATGAGTCCTGGTGTCTCCATTTGACCTGATCCTTAATGAGTCCTGGTGTCTCCATTTGACCTGATCCTTAATGAGTCCTGGTGTCTCCATTTGACCTGATCCTTAATGAGTCCTGGTGTCTCCATTTGACCTGATCCTTAATGAGTCCATTTGACCTGATCCTTAATAATTTGAGTCCTCCTGGTGTCTCCATTTGACCTGATCCTTAATGAGTCCTGGTGTCTCCATTTGACCTGATCCTTAATGAGTCCTGGTGTCTCCATTTGACCTGATCCTTAATGAGTCCTGGTGTCTCCATTTGACCTGATCCTTAATGAGTCCTGGTGTCTCCATTTGACCTGATCCTTAATGAGTCCTGGTGTCTCCATTTGACCTGATCCTTAATGAGTCCTGGTGTCTCCATTTGACCTGATTTGAGTCCTGATCCTCCATTTGACCTGATGAGTCCTGGTGTCTCCATTTGACCTGATCCTTAATGAGTCCTGGTGTCTCCATTTGACCTGATCCTTAATGAGTCCTGGTGTCTCTCCATTTGACCTGATCCTTAATGAGTCCTGGTGTCTCCATTTGACCTGATCCTTAATGAGTCCTGGTGTCTCCATTTGACCTGATCCTTAATGAGTCCTGGTGTCTCCATTTGACCTGATCCTTAATGAGTCCTGGTGTCTCCCATTTGACCTGATCCTTAATGAGTCCTGGTGTCTCCATTTGACCTGATCCTGGTGTCTCCATTTGACCTGATCCTTAATGAGTCCTGGTGTCACCATTTGACCTGATCCTTAATGAGTCCTGGTGTCAACACCATTTGACCTGATCCTTAATGAGTCCTGGTGTCTCCATTTGACCTGATCCTTAATGAGTCCTGGTGTCACCATTTGACCTGATCCTTAATGAGTCCTGGTGTCTACCATTTGACCTGATCCTTAATGAGTCCTGGTGTCTCCATTTGACCTGATCCTTAATGAGTCCTGGTGTCTCCATTTGACCTGATCCTTAATGAGTCCTGGTGTCTCCATTTGACCTGATCCTTAATGAGTCCTGGTGTCTCCATTTGACCTGATCCTTAATGAGTCCTGGTGTCTCCCATTTGACCTGATCCTTAATGAGTCCTGGTGTCTCCATTTGACCTGATCCTTAATGACCTGATCCTGGTGTCTCCATTTGACCTGATCCTTAATGAGTCCTGGTGTCTCCATTTGACCTGATCCTTAATGAGTCCTGGTGTCTCCATTTGACCTGATCCTTAATGAGTCCTGGTGTCTCCATTTGACCTGATCCTTAATGAGTCCTGGTGTCAACACCATTTGACCTGATCCTTAATGAGTCCTGGTGTCTCCATTTGACCTGATCCTTAATGAGTCCTGGTGTCAACACCATTTGACCTGATCCTTAATGAGTCCTGGTGTCAACACCATTTGACCTGATCCTTAATGAGTCCTGGTGTCTCCATTTGACCTGATCCTTAATGAGTCCTGGTGTCTCCATTTGACCTGATCCTTAATGAGTCCTGGTGTCTCCATTTGACCTGATCCTTAATGAGTCCTGGTGTCTCCATTTGACCTGATCCTTAATGAGTCCTGGTGTCTCCATTTGACCTGATCCTTAATGAGTCCTGGTGTCTCCATTTGACCTGATCCTTAATGAGTCCTGGTGTCTCCATTTGACCTGATCCTTAATGAGTCCTGGTGTCTCCATTTGACCTGATCCTTAATGAGTCCTGGTGTCTACACCATTTGACCTGATCCTTAATGAGTCCTGGTGTCTCCATGAGTCCTGGTGTGTCTCCATTTGACCTGATCCTTAATGAGTCCTGGTGTCAAAACCATTTGACCTGATCCTTAATGAGTCCTGGTGTCTCCATTTGACCTGATCCTTAATGAGTCCTGGTGTCTCCATTTGACCTGATCCTTAATGAGTCCTGGTGTCTCCATTTGACCTGATCCTTAATGAGTCCTGGTGTCTCCATTTGACCTGATCCTTAATGAGTCCTGGTGTCTCCATTTGACCTGATCCTTAATGAGTCCTGGTGTCTCCATTTGACCTGATCCTTAATGAGTCCTGGTGTCTCCATTTGACCTGATCCTTAATGAGTCCTGGTGTCTCCATTTGACCTGATCCTTAATGAGTCCTGGTGTCTCCATTTGACCTGATCCTTAATGAGTCCTGGTGTCTCCATTTGACCTGATCCTTAATGAGTCCTGGTGTCTCCATTTGACCTGATCCTTAATGAGTCCTGGTGTCTACACCATTTGACCTGATCCTTAATGAGTCCTGGTGTCTCCATTTGACCTGATCCTTAATGAGTCCTGGTGTCTCCATTTGACCTGATCCTTAATGAGTCCTGGTTTCACCATTTGACCTGATCCTTAATGAGTCCTGGTGTCAATAACATTTGACCTGATCCTTAATGAGTCCTGGTGTCAACACCATTTGACCTGATCCTTAATGAGTCCTGGTGTCTCCATTTGACCTGATCCTTAATGAGTCCTGGTGTCTCCATTTGACCTGATCCTTAATGAGTCCTGGTGTCTCCATTTGACCTGATCCTTAATGAGTCCTGGTCTCCATTTGACCTGATCCTTAATGAGTCCTGGTGTCAACACCATTTGACCTGATCCTGAATGAGTCATGGTGTCTCCATTTGACCTGATCCTTAATGAGTCCTGGTGTCTCCATTTGACCTGATCCTTAATGAGTCCTGGTGTCTCCATTTGACCTGATCCTTAATGAGTCCTGGTGTCTCCATTTGACCTGATCCTTAATGAGTCCTGGTGTCATTTGACCTGATCCTTAATGAGTCCTGGTGTCATTTGACCTGATCCTTAATGAGTCCTGGTGTCTCCATTTGACCTGATCCTTAATGAGTCCTGGTGTCTCCATTTGACCTGATCCTTAATGAGTCCTGGTGTCTCCATTTGACCTGATCCTTAATGAGTCCTGGTGTCCTGGTGTCCATTTGACCTGATCCTTAATGAGTCCTGGTGTCAACCATTTGACCTGATCCTTAATGAGTCCTGGTGTCTCCATTTGACCTGATCCTTAATGAGTCCTGGTGTCTCCATTTGACCTGATCCTTAATGAGTCCTGGTGTCACCATTTGACCTGATCCTTAATGAGTCCTGGTGTCTCCATTTGACCTGATCCTTAATGAGTCCTGGTGTCTCCATTTGACCTGATCCTTAATGAGTCCTGGTGTCTCCATTTGACCTGATCCTTAATGAGTCCTGGTGTCTCCATTTGACCTGATCCTTAATGAGTCCTGGTGTCTCCATTTGACCTGATCCTTAATGAGTCCTGGTGTCTCCATTTGACCTGATCCTTAATGAGTCCTGGTGTCTCCATTTGACCTGATCCTTAATGAGTCCTGGTGTCTCCATTTGACCTGATCCTTAATGAGTCCTGGTGTCTCCATTTGACCTGATCCTTAATGAGTCCTGGTGTCTCCATTTGACCTGATCCTTAATGAGTCCTGGTGTCTCCCATTTGACCTGATCCTTAATGAGTCCTGGTGTCTCCATTTGACCTGATCCTTAATGAGTCCTGGTGTCTCCATTTGACCTGATCCTTAATGAGTCCTGGTGTCAACACCATTTGACCTGATCCTTAATGAGTCCTGGTGTCTCCATTTGACCTGATCCTTAATGAGTCCTGGTGTCTCCATTTGACCTGATCCTTAATGAGTCCTGGTGTCAACACCATTTGACCTGATCCTTAATGAGTCCTGGTGTCTCCATTTGACCTGATCCTTAATGAGTCCTGGTGTCTCCATTTGACCTGATCCTTAATGAGTCCTGGTGTCTCCATTTGACCTGATCCTTAATGAGTCCTGGTGTCTCCATTTGACCTGATCCTTAATGAGTCCTGGTGTCTCCATTTGACCTGATCCTTAATGAGTCCTGGTGTCTCCATTTGACCTGATCCTTAATGAGTCCTGGTGTCTCCATTTGACCTGATCCTTAATGAGTCCTGGTGTCAACACCATTTGACCTGATCCTTAATGAGTCCTGGTGTCAACATTTGACCATTTGAGTCCTGATTTGACCTTAATGAGTCCTGGTGTCTCCATTTGACCTGATTTGAGTCCTGGTGTCTCCATTTGACCTGATCCTTAATGAGTCCTGGTGTCTCCATTTGACCTGATCCTTTTGACCTGATGAGTCCTGGTGTCTCCATTTGACCTGATCCTTAATGAGTCCTGGTGTCAACACCATTTGACCTGATCCTTAATGAGTCCTGGTGTCTCCATTTGACCTGATCCTTAATGAGTCCTGGTGTCTCCATTTGACCTGATCCAATGAGTCCTGGTGTCTCCATTTGACCTGATCCTTAATGAGTCCTGGTGTCTCACCTGATTTGACCTGATCCTGAATGAGTCCTGGTGTCTCCATTTGACCTGATCCTTAATGAGTCCTGGTGTCTCCATTTGACCTGATCCTTAATGAGTCCTGGTGTCTCCATTTGACCTGATCCTTAATGAGTCCTGGTGTCTCCATTTGACCTGATCCTTAATGAGTCCTGGTGTCTCCATTTGACCTGATCCTTAATGAGTCCTGGTGTCTCCATTTGACCTGATCCTCCCATTTGACCTGATCCTTAATGAGTCCTGGTGTCTCCATTTGACCTGATCCTTAATGAGTCCTGGTGTCTCCATTTGACCTGATCCTTAATGAGTCCTGGTGTCTCCATTTGACCTGATCCTTAATGAGTCCTGGTGTCTCCATTTGACCTGATCCTTAATGAGTCCTGGTGTCTCCATTTGACCTGATCCTTAATGAGTCCTGGTGTCTCCATTTGACCTGATCCTTAATGAGTCCTGGTGTCAACACCATTTGACCTGATCCTTAATGAGTCCTGGTGTCTCCATTTGACCTGATCCTTAATGAGTCCTGGTGTCTCCATTTGACCTGATCCTTAATGAGTCCTGGTGTCTCCATTTGACCTGATCCTTAATGAGTCCTGGTGTCTCCATTTGACCTGATCCTTAATGAGTCCTGGTGTCTCCATTTGACCTGATCCTTAATGAGTCCTGGTGTCTCCATTTGACCTGATCCTTAATGAGTCCTGGTGTCTCCATTTGACCTGATCCTTAATGAGTCCTGGTGTCTCCATTTGACCTGATCCTTAATGAGTCCTGGTGTCTCCATTTGTGATCCTTAATGAGTCCTGGTTGACCTGATCCTTAATGAGTCCTGGTGTCTCCATTTGACCTGATCCTTAATGAGTCCTGGTGTCCATTTGACCTGATCCTTAATGAGTCCTGGTGTCTCCATTTGACCTGATCCTTAATGAGTCCTGGTGTCTCCATTTGACCTGATCCTTAATGAGTCCTGGTGTCTCCATTTGACCTGATCCTTAATGAGTCCTGGTGTCTCCATTTGACCTGATCCTTAATGAGTCCTGGTGTCTCCATTTGACCTGATCCTTAATGAGTCCTGGTGTCTCCATTTGACCTGATCCTTAATGAGTCCTGGTGTCTCCATTTGACCTGATCCTTAATGAGTCCTGGTGTCTCCATTTGACCTGATCCTTAATGAGTCCTGGTGTCTCCATTTGACCTGATCCTTAATGAGTCCTGGTGTCAACCATTTGACCTGATCCTTAATGAGTCCTGGTGTCTCCATTTGACCTGATCCTTAATGAGTCCTGGTGTCTCCATTTGACCTGATCCTTAATGAGTCCTGGTGTCTCCATTTGACCTGAGTCCTGGTGTCTCCATTTGACCTGATCCTAATGAGTCCTGGTGTCAAATACATTTGACCTGATCCTTAATGAGTCCTGGTGTCTCCATTTGACCTGATCCTTAATGAGTCCTGGTGTCTCCATTTGACCTGATCCTTAATGAGTCCTGGTGTCTCCATTTGACCTGATCCTTAATGAGTCCTGGTGTCTCCATTTGACCTGATCCTTAATGAGTCCTGGTGTCTCCATTTGACCTGATCCTTGAGTCCTGGTGTCAACACCATTTGACCTGATCCTTAATGAGTCCTGGTGTCTCCATTTGACCTGATCCTTAATGAGTCCTGGTGTCTCCATTTGACCTGATCCCTGGTGTCTCCATGAGTCCTGGTGTCTCCCATTTGACCTGATCCTTAATGAGTCCTGGTGTCAACTCCATTTGACCTGATCCTTAATGAGTCCTGGTGTCTCCATTTGACCTGATCCTTAATGAGTCCTGGTGTCTCCATTTGACCTGATCCTTAATGAGTCCTGGTGTCATTTGACCTGATCCTTAATGAGTCCTGGTGTCTCCATTTGACCTGATCCTTAATGAGTCCTGGTGTCTCCATTTGACCTGATCCTCCTGGTGTCTCCATTTGACCTGATCCTTAATGAGTCCTGGTGTCATTTGACCATTTGACCTGATCCTTAATGAGTCCTGGTGTCTCCATTTGACCTGATCCTTAATGAGTCCTGGTGTCTCCATTTGACCTGATCCTTAATGAGTCCTGGTGTCTCCATTTGACCTGATCCTTAATGAGTCCTGGTGTCTCCATTTGACCTGATCCTTAATGAGTCCTGGTGTCTCCATTTGACCTGATCCTTAATGAGTCCTGGTGTCTCCATTTGACCTGACCATTTGACCTGATCCTTAATGAGTCCTGGTGTCTCCATTTGACCTGATCCTTAATGAGTCCTGGTGTCTCCATTTGACCTGATCCTTAATGAGTCCTGGTGTCTCCATTTGACCTGATCCTTAATGAGTCCTGGTGTCTCCATTTGACCTGATCCTTAATGAGTCCTGGTGTCTCCATTTGACCTGATCCTTAATGAGTCCTGGTGTCTCCATTTGACCTGATCCTTAATGAGTCCTGGTGTCTCCATTTGACCATTTGACCTGGTGTCTCCATCCCTGGTGTCATTTGACCTGATCCTTAATGAGTCCTGGTGTCAACCCATTTGACCTGATCCTTAATGAGTCCTGGTGTCTCCATTTGACCTGATCCTTAATGAGTCCTGGTGTCTCCATTTGACCTGATCCTTAATGAGTCCTGGTGTCTCCATTTGACCTGATCCATGAGTCCTGGTGTCTCCATTTGACCTGATCCTTAATGAGTCCTGGTGTCAACCATTTGACCTGATCCTTAATGAGTCCTGGTGTCTCCATTTGACCTGATCCTTAATGAGTCCTGGTGTCTCCATTTGACCTGATCCTTAATGAGTCCTGGTGTCTCCATTTGACCTGATCCTTAATGAGTCCTGGTGTCAACACCATTTGACCTGATCCTGATCCTAATGAGTCCTGGTGTCTCCATTTGACCTGATCCTTAATGAGTCCTGGTGTCCATTTGACCATTTGACCTGATCCTGATCCTTAATGAGTCCTGGTGTCTCCATTTGACCTGATCCTTAATGAGTCCTGGTGTCTCCATTTGACCTGATCCTTAATGAGTCCTGGTGTCTCCATTTGACCTGATCCTTAATGAGTCCTGGTGTCTCCATTTGACCTGATCCTTAATGAGTCCTGGTGTCTCCATTTGACCTGATCCTTAATGAGTCCTGGTGTCTCCATTTGACCTGATCCTTAATGAGTCCTGGTGTCTCCATTTGACCTGATCCTTAATGAGTCCTGGTGTCTCCATTTGACCTGATCCTTAATGAGTCCTGGTGTCAACACCATTTGACCTGATCCTTAATGAGTCCTGGTGTCTCCATTTGACCTGATCCTTAATGAGTCCTGGTGTTTGACCCATTTGAGTCCTGGTGTCTCCATTTGACCTCCTCTTTAAAACACCCATTGACCTGAATGAGTCCTGGTGTCTCCATTTGACCTGATCCTTAATGAGTCCTGGTGTCTCCATTTGACCTGATCCTTAATGAGTCCTGGTGTCTCCATTTGACCTGATCCTTAATGAGTCCTGGTGTCTCCATTTGACCTGATCCTTAATGAGTCCTGGTGTCTCCTGATTTGACCTGATCCCTGAATGAGTCCTGGTGTCTCCATTTGACCTGATCCTTAATGAGTCCTGGTGTCTCCATTTGACCTGATCCTTAATGAGTCCTGGTGTCTCCATTTGACCTGATCCTTAATGAGTCCTGGTGTCTCCATTTGACCTGATCCTTAATGAGTCCTGGTGTCAATTTGACCTGATTTGACCTGATGTCTCCATTTGACCTGATCCTAATGAGTCCTGGTGTCTCCATTTGACCTGATCCTTAATGAGTCCTGGTGTCTCCATTTGACCTGATCCATTTGGTGTCTCCATTTGACCTGATCCTTAATGAGTCCTGGTGTCTCCATTTGACCTGATCCTTAATGAGTCCTGGTGTCTCCATTTGACCTGATCCTTAATGAGTCCTGGTGTCTCCATTTGACCTGATCCTTAATGAGTCCTGGTGTCTCCATTTGACCTGATCCTTAATGAGTCCTGGTGTCTCCATTTGACCTGATCCTTAATGAGTCCTGGTGTCAACACCATTTGACCTGATCCTAATGAGTCCTGGTGTCTCCATTTGACCTGATCCTCCTGGTGTCTCCATTTGACCTGATCCTTAATGAGTCCTGGTGTCTCCATTTGACCTGATCCTTAATGAGTCCTGGTGTCTCCATTTGACCTGATCCTTAATGAGTCCTGGTGTCTCCATTTGACCTGATCCTTAATGAGTCCTGGTGTCTCCATTTGACCTGATCCTTAATGAGTCCTGGTGTCTCCATTTGACCTGATCCTTAATGAGTCCTGGTGTCTCCATTTGACCTGATCCTTAATGAGTCCTGGTGTCCTGATCCTTAATCCATTTGACCTGATCCTTAATGAGTCCTGGTGTCTCCATTTGACCTGATCCTTAATGAGTCCTGGTGTCAACACCATTTGACCTGATCCTTAATGAGTCCTGGTGTCTCCATTTGACCTGATCCTTAATGAGTCCTGGTGTCTCCATTTGACCTGATCCTTAATGAGTCCTGGTGTCTCCATTTGACCTGATCCTTAATGAGTCCTGGTGTCAATCCATTTGACCTGATCCTTAATGAGTCCTGGTGTCTCCATTTGACCTGATCCTTAATGAGTCCTGGTGTCAACCTGATCCAATGAGTCCTGGTGACCTGATCCTTAATGAGTCCTGGTGTCTCCATTTGACCTGATCCTTAATGAGTCCTGGTGTCTCCATTTGACCTGATCCTTAATGAGTCCTGGTGTCTCCATTTGACCTGATCCTTAATGAGTCCTGGTGTCTCCATTTGACCTGATCCTTAATGAGTCCTGGTGTCTCCATTTGACCTGATCCTTAATGAGTCCTGGTGTCTCCATTTGACCTGATCCTTAATGAGTCCTGGTGTCTCCATTTGACCTGATCCTTAATGAGTCCTGGTGTCTCCATTTGACCTGATCCTTAATGAGTCCTGGTGTCAACCATTTGACCTGATCCTTAATGAGTCCTGGTGTCATGAGAGTCCTGGTGTCACCATTTGACCTGAGTCCTGGTGTCTCCATTTGACCTGATCCTTAATGAGTCCTGGTGTCAACACCATTTGACCTGATCCTTAATGAGTCCTGGTGTCTCCATTTGACCTGATCCTTAATGAGTCCTGGTGTCTCCATTTGACCTGATCCTTAATGAGTCCTGGTGTCTCCATTTGACCTGATCCTTAATGAGTCCTGGTGTCTCCATTTGACCTGATCCTTAATGAGTCCTGGTGTCTCCATTTGACCTGATCCTTAATGAGTCCTGGTGTCTCCATTTGACCTGATCCTTAATGAGTCCTGGTGTCTCCATTTGACCTGATCCTTAATGAGTCCTGGTGTCAACACCATTTGACCTGATCCTTAATGAGTCCTGGTGTCTCCATTTGACCTGATCCTTAATGAGTCCTGGTGTCTCCATTTGACCTGATCCTTAATGAGTCCTGGTGTCTCCATTTGACCTGATCCTTAATGAGTCCTGGTGTCACCATTTGACCTGATCCTTAATGAGTCCTGGTGTCTCCATTTGACCTGATCCATTTGACCTGATCCTTAATGAGTCCTGGTGTCCATTTGACCTGATTTGAGTCCTGGTGTCCCATTTGACCTGATCCTAATGAGTCCTGGTGTCTCCATGAGTCCTGGTGTCTCCATTTGACCTGATCCTTAATGAGTCCTGGTGTCTCCATTTGACCTGATCCTTAATGAGTCCTGGTGTCTCCATTTGACCTGATCCTTAATGAGTCCTGGTGTCTCCATTTGACCTGATCCTTAATGAGTCCTGGTGTCTCCATTTGACCTGATCCTTAATGAGTCCTGGTGTCAACACCATTTGACCTGATCCTTAATGAGTCCTGGTGTCAACACCATTTGACCTGATCCTTAATGAGTCCTGGTGTCTCCATTTGACCTGATCCTTAATGAGTCCTGGTGTCTCCATTTGACCTGATCCTTAATGAGTCCTGGTGTCAACACCATTTGACCTGATCCTTAATGAGTCCTGGTGTCAACACCATTTGACCTGATCCTTAATGAGTCCTGGTGTCTCCATTTGACCTGATCCTTAATGAGTCCTGGTGTCTCCATTTGACCTGATCCTGATCCTTAATGAGTCCTGGTGTCTCCATTTGACCTGATCCTTAATGAGTCCTGGTGTCTCCATTTGACCTGATCCTTAATGAGTCCTGGTGTCTCCATTTGACCCATTTGACCTGATCCTTAATGAGTCCTGGTGTCTCCATTTGACCTGATCCTTAATGAGTCCTGGTGTCTCCATTTGACCTGATCCTTAATGAGTCCTGGTGTCTCCATTTGACCTGATCCTTAATGAGTCCTGGTGTCTCCATTTGACCTGATCCTTATTTGACCTGATCCTTAATGAGTCCTGGTGTCTCCATTTGACCTGATCCTTAATGAGTCCTGGTGTCTCCATTTGACCTGATCCTTAATGAGTCCTGGTGTCTCCATTTGACCTGATCCTTAATGAGTCCTGGTGTCAACCATTTGACCTGATCCTTAATGAGTCCTGGTGTCTCCATTTGACCTGATCCTTAATGAGTCCTGGTGTCTCCATTTGACCTGATCCTTAATGAGTCCTGGTGTCTCCATTTGACCTGATCCTTAATGAGTCCTGGTGTCTCCATTTGACCTGATCCTTAATGAGTCCTGGTGTCTCCATTTGACCTGATCCTTAATGAGTCCTGGTGTCTCCATTTGACCTGATCCATTTGACCTGATCCTTAATGAGTCCTGGTGTCTCCATTTGACCTGATCCTTAATGAGTCCTGGTGTCAATTTGACCTGATCCTTGGTGTCTCCATTTGACCTGATTTGACCTTATCCTTAATGAGTCCTGGTGTCTCCATTTGACCTGATCCTTAATGAGTCCTGGTGTCTCCATTTGACCTGATCCTTAATGAGTCCTGGTGTCTCCATTTGACCTGATCCTTAATGAGTCCTGGTGTCTCCATTTGACCTGATCCTTAATGAGTCCTGGTGTCTCCATTTGACCTGATCCTTAATGAGTCCTGGTGTCTCCATTTGACCTGATCCTTAATGAGTCCTGGTGTCTCCCATTTGACCTGATCCTTAATGAGTCCTGGTGTCTCCATTTGACCTGATCCTTAATGAGTCCTGGTGTCTCCATTTGACCTGATCCTTAATGAGTCCTGGTGTCTCCATTTGACCTGATTTAATGAGTCCTGGTGTCTCCATTTGACCTGATCCTTAATGAGTCCTGGTGTCTCCATTTGACCTGATCCTTAATCCTTAATGAGTCCTGGTGTCCTGACCTGATCTCTTAATGAGTCCTGGTGACCCATTTGACCTGATCCTTAATGAGTCCTGGTGTCTCCATTTGACCTGATCCTTAATGAGTCCTGGTGTCTCCATTTGACCTGATCCTTTTGACCTGATCCTTAATGAGTCCTGGTGTCTCCATTTGACCTGATCCTTAATGAGTCCTGGTGTCAATGAGTCACCATTTGACCTGATCCTTAATGAGTCCTGGTGTCTCCATTTGACCTGATCCATTTGACCCTGATCCTTAATGAGTCCTGGTGTCTCCATTTGACCTGATCCTTAATGAGTCCTGGTGTCTCCATTTGACCTGATCCTTAATGAGTCCTGGTGTCTCCATTTGACCTGATCCTTAATGAGTCCTGGTGTCTCCATTTGACCTGATCCTTAATGAGTCCTGGTGTCTCCATTTGACCTGATCCTTAATGAGTCCTGGTGTCTCCATTTGACCTGATCCTTAATGAGTCCTGGTGTCTCCCTGATTTGACCTGACCTGATCCTTAATGAGTCCTGGTGTCTCCATTTGACCTGATCCTTAATGAGTCCTGGTGTCCATTTGACCATTTGACCTGATCCTGATCTTAATGAGTCCTGGTGTCTCCATTTGACCTGATCCTTAATGAGTCCTGGTGTCAACCCATTTGACCTGATCCTCCAATGAGTCCTGGTGTCTCCATTTGACCTGATCCTTAATGAGTCCTGGTGTCTCCATTTGACCTGATCCTTAATGAGTCCTGGTGTCAACCCATTTGACCTGATCCTTAATGAGTCCTGGTGTCTCCATTTGACCTGATCCTTAATGAGTCCTGGTGTCTCCATTTGACCTGATCCTTAATGAGTCCTGGTGTCTCCATTTGACCTGATCCATCCTTGATTTGACCTGATCCTTAATGAGTCCTGGTGTCTCCATTTGACCTGATCCTTAATGAGTCCTGGTGTCTCCATTTGACCTGATCCTTAATGAGTCCTGGTGTCTCCATTTGACCTGATCCTTAATGAGTCCTGGTGTCTCCATTTGACCTGATCCTTAATGAGTCCTGGTGTCTCCATTTGACCTGATCCTTAATGAGTCCTGGTGTCTCCATTTGACCTCCTTAATGAGTCCTGGTGTCTCCCATTTGACCTGAACCTGATGAGTCCTGGTGTCTCCATTTGACCTGATGTCTCCTTAATGAGTCCTGGTGTCTCCATTTGACCTGATCCTTAATGAGTCCTGGTGTCAACCATTTGACCTGATCCTTAATGAGTCCTGGTGTCTCCATTTGACCTGATCCTTAATGAGTCCTGGTGTCTCCATTTGACCTGATCCTTAATGAGTCCTGGTGTCCATTTGACCTGATCCATTTGACCTGATCCTTAATGAGTCCTGGTGTCTCCATTTGACCTGATCCTTAATGAGTCCTGGTGTCTCCATTTGACCTGATCCTTAATGAGTCCTGGTGTCTCCATTTGACCTGATCCTTAATGAGTCCTGGTGTCTCCATTTGACCTGATCCTTAATGAGTCCTGGTGTCTCCATTTGACCTGATCCTTAATGAGTCCTGGTGTCTCCATTTGACCTGATCCTTAATCCTGACCTGATCCTTAATGAGTCCTGGTGTCTCCATTTGACCTGATCCTTAATGAGTCCTGGTGTCTCCATTTGACCTGATCCTTAATGAGTCCTGGTGTCTCCATTTGACCTGATCCTTAATGAGTCCTGGTGTCTCCATTTGACCTGATCCTTAATGAGTCCTGGTGTCTCCATTTGACCTGATCCTTAATGAGTCCTGGTGTGACCTGATCCTTAATGAGTCTCCATTTGACCTGATCCTTAATGAGTCCTGGTGTCTCCATTTGACCTGATCCTTAATGAGTCCTGGTGTCTCCATTTGACCTGATCCTTAATGAGTCCTGGTGTCTCCATTTGACCTGATCCTTAATGAGTCCTGGTGTCTCCATTTGACCTGATCTCCATTTGATGAGTCCTGGTGTCACCATTTGACCTGATCCTTAATGAGTCCTGGTGTCTCCATTTGACCTGATCCTTAATGAGTCCTGGTGTCTCCATTTGACCTGATCCTTAATGAGTCCTGGTGTCTCCATTTGACCTGATCCTTAATGAGTCCTGGTGTCTCCATTTGACCTGATCCTTAATGAGTCCTGGTGTCTCCATTTGACCTGATCCTTAATGAGTCCTGGTGTCTCCATTTGACCTGATCCTTAATGAGTCCTGGTGTCTCCATTTGACCTGATCCTTAATGAGTCCTGGTGTCTCCATTTGACCTGATCCTTAATGAGTCCTGGTGTCTCCATTTGACCTGATCCTTATCCTGGTGTCTCCATTTGACCTGATCCTTAATGAGTCCTGGTGTCCACCATTTGACCTGAGTCCTGGTGTCTCCATTTGACCTGATCCTTAATGAGTCCTGGTGTCTCCATTTGACCTGATCCTTAATGAGTCCTGGTGTCAACCCATTTGACCTGATCCTGAGTAATGAGTCCTGGTGTCCTCCATTTGACCTGATCCTTAATGAGTCCTGGTGTCTCCATTTGACCTGATCCTTAATGAGTCCTGGTGTCTCCATTTGACCTGATCCTTAATGAGTCCTGGTGTCTCCATTTGACCTGATCCTTAATGAGTCCTGGTGTCTCCATTTGACCTGATCCTTAATGAGTCCTGGTGTCTCCATTTGACCTGATCCTTAATGAGTCCTGGTGTCTCCATTTGACCTGATCCTTAATGAGTCCTGAGTCCTGTGTCTCCATTTGACCTGATCCTTAATGAGTCCTGGTGTCTCCATTTGACCTGATCCTTAATGAGTCCTGGTGTCTCCATTTGACCCTGATTTGACCTGATAATGAGTCCTGGTGTCTCCATTTGACCTGATGAGTCCTGGTGTCAACCCATTTGACCTGATCCTTAATGAGTCCTGGTGTCAACCCATTTGACCTGATCCTTAATGAGTCCTGGTGTCTCCATTTGACCTGATCCTTAATGAGTCCTGGTGTCTCCATTTGACCTGATCCTTAATGAGTCCTGGTGTCTCCATTTGACCTGATCCTTAATGAGTCCTGGTGTCTCCATTTGACCTGATCCTTAATGAGTCCTGGTGTCTCCCTGATTTGACCTGATCCTGATCCTTAATGAGTCCTGGTGTCTCCATTTGACCTGATCCTTAATGAGTCCTGGTGTCTCCATTTGACCTGATCCTTAATGAGTCCTGGTGTCTCCATTTGACCTGATCCTTAATGAGTCCTGGTGTCTCCATTTGACCTGATCCTGAAATGAGTCCTGGTGTCTCCATTTGACCTGATCCTTAATGAGTCCTGGTGTCTCCATTTGACCTGATCCTTAATGAGTCCTGGTGTCTCCATTTGACCTGATCCTTAATGAGTCCTGGTGTCTCCATTTGACCTGATCCTTAATGAGTCCTGGTGTCTCCATTTGACCTGATCCTTAATGAGTCCTGGTGTCTCCCATTTGACCTGATCCTTAATGAGTCCTGACCTGATGTCTCCATTTGACCTGATCCTTAATGAGTCCTGGTGTCAACACCATTTGACCTGATCCTTAATGAGTCCTGGTGTCTCCATTTGACCTGATCCTTAATGAGTCCTGGTGTCTCCATTTGACCTGATCCTTAATGAGTCCTGGTGTCTCCATTTGACCTGATCCTTAATGAGTCCTGGTGTCTCCATTTGACCTGATCCTTAATGAGTCCTGGTGTCTCCATTTGACCTGATCCTTAATGAGTCCTGGTGTCTCCATTTGACCTGATCCTTAATGAGTCCTGGTGTCTCCATTTGACCTGATCCTTAATGAGTCCTGGTGTCTCCATTTGACCTGATCCTTAATGAGTCCTGGTGTCTCCATTTGACCTGATCCTCAATGAGTCCTGGTGTCAACACCATTTTGACCTGATTTAATGAGTCCTGATGATCCTTAATGAGTCCTGGATGTCTCCATTTGACCTGATCCTTAATGAGTCCTGGTGTCTCCATTTGACCTGATCCTTAATGAGTCCTGGTGTCTCCATTTGACCTGATCCTTAATGAGTCCTGGTGTCTCCATTTGACCTGATCCTTAATGAGTCCTGGTGTCTCCATTTGACCTGATCCTTAATGAGTCCTGGTGTCTCCATTTGACCTGATCCTTAATGAGTCCTGGTGTCTCCATTTGACCTGATCCTTAATGAGTCCTGGTGTCTCCATTTGACCTGATCCTTAATGAGTCCTGGTGTCTCCATTTGACCTGATCCTTAATGAGTCCTGGTGTCAACACCATTTGACCTGATCCTTAATGAGTCCTGGTGTCTCCATTTGACCTGATCCTTAATGAGTCCTGGTGTCTCCATTTGACCTGATCCTTAATGAGTCCTGGTGTCTCCATTTGACCTGATCCTTAATGAGTCCTGGTGTCTCCATTTGACCTGATCCTTAATGAGTCCTGGTGTCTCCATTTGACCTGATCCTTAATGAGTCCTGGTGTCTCCATTTGACCTGATCCTTAATGAGTCCTGGTGTCTCCATTTGACCTGATCCTTAATGAGTCCTGGTGTCTCCATTTGACCTGATCCTTAATGAGTCCTGGTGTCTCCCATTTGACCTGATCCTTAATGAGTCCTGGTGTCTCCATTTGACCTGATCCTTAATGAGTCCTGGTGTCTCCATTTGACCTGATCCATTTGACCTGATCCTTAATGAGTCCTGGTGTCAACCCATTTGACCTGATCCTTAATGAGTCCTGGTGTCTCCATTTGACCTGATCCTTAATGAGTCCTGGTGTCTCCCATTTGACCTGATCCTTAATGAGTCCTGGTGTCTCCATTTGACCTGATCCTTAATGAGTCCTGGTGTCTCCATTTGACCTGATCCTTAATGAGTCCTGGTGTCATTTGACCTGATCCATTTGACCTGATCCTTAATGAGTCCTGGTGTCTCCATTTGACCTGATCCTTAATGAGTCCTGGTGTCTCCATTTGACCTGATCCTTAATGAGTCCTGGTGTCTCCATTTGACCTGATCCTTAATGAGTCCTGGTGTCTCCATTTGACCTGATCCTTAATGAGTCCTGGTGTCTCCATTTGACCTGATCCTTAATGAGTCCTGGTGTCTCCATTTGACCTGATCCTTAATGAGTCCTGGTGTCTCCATTTGACCTGATCCTTAATGAGTCCTGGTGTCTCCATTTGACCTGATCCTTAATGAGTCCTGGTGTCTCCATTTGACCTGATCCTTAATGAGTCCTGGTGTCTCCATTTGACCTGATCCTTAATGAGTCCTGATCCTTAATGTCCTCCATTTGACCTGATCCTTAATGAGTCCTGGTGTCTCCATTTGACCTGATCCTTAATGAGTCCTGGTGTCTCCATTTGACCTGATCCTTAATGAGTCCTGGTGTCTCACCCTGATTTGACCTGATCCTTAATGAGTCCTGGTGTCTCCATTTGACCTGATCCTTAATGAGTCCTGGTGTCTCCATTTGACCTGATCCTTAATGAGTCCTGGTGTCTCCATTTGACCTGATCCTTAATGAGTCCTGGTGTCTCCATTTGACCTGATCCTTAATGAGTCCTGGTGTCTCCATTTGACCTGATCCTTAATGAGTCCTGGTGTCTCCATTTGACCTGATCCTTAATGAGTCCTGGTGTCTCCATTTGACCTGATCCTTAATGAGTCCTGGTGTCTCCATTTGACCTGATCCTTAATGAGTCCTGGTGTCTCCATTTGACCTGATCCTTAATGAGTCCTGGTGTCTCCATTTGACCTGATCCTTAATGAGTCCTGGTGTCTCCATTTGACCTGATCCTTAATGAGTCCTGGTGTCTCCATTTGACCTGATCCTTAATGAGTCCTGGTGTCTCCATTTGACCTGATCCTGGTGTCTCCATAATGAGTCCTGGTGTCTCCATTTGACCTGATCCTTAATGAGTCCTGGTGTCTCCATTTGACCTGATCCTTAATGAGTCCTGGTGTCTCCATTTGACCTGATCCTTAATGAGTCCTGGTGTCTCCATTTGACCTGATCCTTAATGAGTCCTGGTGTCTCCCATTTGACCTGATCCTTAATGAGTCCTGGTGTCTCCATTTGACCTGATCCTTAATGAGTCCTGGTGTCTCCATTTGACCTGATCCTTAATGAGTCCTGGTGTCATTTGACACCATTTGACCTGATCCTTAATGAGTCCTGGTGTCTCCATTTGACCTGATCCTTAATGAGTCCTGGTGTCTCCATTTGACCTGATCCTTAATGAGTCCTGGTGTCAACCATTTGACCTGATCCTTAATGAGTCCTGGTGTCTCCATTTGACCTGATCCTTAATGAGTCCTGGTGTCTCCATTTGACCTGATCCTTAATGAGTCCTGGTGTCTCCATTTGACCTGACCTGATCCTTAATGAGTCCTGGTGTCTCCATTTGACCTGATCCTTAATGAGTCCTGGTGTCTCCATTTGACCTGATCCTTAATGAGTCCTGTCTCCATTTGACCTGATCCTTAATCCTGGTGTCTCCATTTGACCTGATCCTTAATGAGTCCTGGTGTCTCCATTTGACCTGATCCTTAATGAGTCCTGGTGTCTCCATTTGACCTGATCCTTAATGAGTCCTGGTGTCTCCATTTGACCTGATCCTTAATGAGTCCTGGTGTCTCCATTTGACCTGATCCTTAATGAGTCCTGGTGTCTCCATTTGACCTGATCCTTAATGAGTCCTGGTGTCTCCATTTGACCTGATCCTTAATGAGTCCTGGTGTCTCCATTTGACCTGATCCTGGTGTCTCCATTTGACCTGATCCTTAATGAGTCCTGGTGTCTCCATTTGACCTGATCCTTAATGAGTCCTGGTGTCTCCATTTGACCTGATTTGACCTGATCCCATCCTGGTGTCTCCATTTGACCTGATCCTTAATGAGTCCTGGTGTCTCCATTTGACCTGATCCTTAATGAGTCCTGGTGTCTCCATTTGACCTGATCCTTAATGAGTCCTGGTGTCTCCATTTGACCTGATCCTTAATGAGTCCTGGTGTCTCCATTTGACCTGATCCTTAATGAGTCCTGGTGTCTCCATTTGACCTGATCCTTAATGAGTCCTGGTGTCTCCATTTGACCTGATCCTTAATGAGTCCTGGTGTCTCCATTTGACCTGATCCTTAATGAGTCCTGGTGTCTCCATTTGACCTGATCCTTAATGAGTCCTGGTGTCAACACCATTTGACCTGATCCTTAATGAGTCCTGGTGTCTCCATTTGACCTGATCCTTAATGAGTCCTGGTGTCTCCATTTGACCTGATCCTTAATGAGTCCTGGTGTCTCCATTTGACCTGATCCTTAATGAGTCCTGGTGTCAACACCATTTGACCTGATCCTTAATGAGTCCTGGTGTCTCCATTTGACCTGATCCTTAATGAGTCCTGGTGTCTCCATTTGACCTGATCCTTAATGAGTCCTGGTGTCTCCATTTGACCTGATCCTTAATGAGTCCTGGTGTCTCCATTTGACCTGATCCTTAATGAGTCCTGGTGTCTCCATTTGACCTGATCCTTAATGAGTCCTGGTGTCTCCCTGATTTGAGTCCTGGTGTCTCCATTTGACCTGATCCTTAATGAGTCCTGGTGTCAACACCATTTGACCTGATCCTTAATGAGTCCTGGTGTCACCATTTGACCTGATCCTTAATGAGTCCTGGTGTCTCCATTTGACCTGATCCTTAATGAGTCCTGGTGTCTCCATTTGACCTTTGACCTGATTTGACCTTAATGGTGTCTCCATTTGACCTGATCCTTAATGAGTCCTGGTGTCTCCATTTGACCTGATCCTTAATGAGTCCTGGTGTCTCCATTTGACCTGATCCTTAATGAGTCCTGGTGTCTCCATTTGACCTGATCCTTAATGAGTCCTGGTGTCTCCATTTGACCTGATCCTTAATGAGTCCTGGTGTCTCCATTTGACCTGATCCTTAATGAGTCCTGGTGTCTCCATTTGACCTGATCCTTAATGAGTCCTGGTGTCTCCATTTGACCTGATCCTTAATGAGTCCTGGTGTCTCCATTTGACCTGATCCTTAATGAGTCCTGGTGTCTCCATTTGACCTGATCCTTAATGAGTCCTGGTGTCTCCATTTGACCTGATCCTTAATGAGTCCTGGTGTCTCCATTTGACCTGATCCTTAATGAGTCCTGGTGTCTCCATTTGACCTGATCCTTAATGAGTCCTGGTGTCTCCATTTGACCTGATCCTTAATGAGTCCTGGTGTCTCCATTTGACCTGATCCTTAATGAGTCCTGGTGTCAACACCATTTGACCTGATCCTTATGAGTCCTGGTGTCTCCATTTGACCTGATCCTTAATGAGTCCTGGTGTCTCCATTTGACCTGATCCTTAATGAGTCCTGGTGTCTCCATTTGACCTGATCCTTAATGAGTCCTGGTGTCTCCATTTGACCTGATCCTTAATGAGTCCTGGTGTCTCCATTTGACCTGATCCTTAATGAGTCCTGGTGTCTCCATTTGACCTGATCCTTAATGAGTCCTGGTGTCTCCATTTGACCTGATCCTTAATGAGTCCTGGTGTCTCCATTTGACCTGATCCTTAATGAGTCCTGGTGTCAACACCATTTGACCTGATCCTTAATGAGTCCTGGTGTCTCCATTTGACCTGATCCTTAATGAGTCCTGGTGTCTCCATTTGACCTGATCCTTAATGAGTCCTGGTGTCTCCATTTGACCTGATCCTTAATGAGTCCTGGTGTCAACACCATTTGACCTGATCCTTAATGAGTCCTGGTGTCTCCATTTGACCTGATCCTTAATGAGTCCTGGTGTCTCCATTTGACCTGATCCTTAATGAGTCCTGGTGTCTCCATTTGACCTGATCCTTAATGAGTCCTGGTGTCTCCATTTGACCTGATCCTTAATGAGTCCTGGTGTCAACACCATTTGACCTGATCCTTAATGAGTCCTGGTGTCTCCATTTGACCTGATCCTTAATGAGTCCTGGTGTCTCCATTTGACCTGATCCTTAATGAGTCCTGGTGTCAACACCATTTGACCTGATCCTTAATGAGTCCTGGTGTCTCCATTTGACCTGATCCTTAATGAGTCCTGGTGTCAACACCATTTGACCTGATCCTTAATGAGTCCTGGTGTCTCCATTTGACCTGATCCTTAATGAGTCCTGGTGTCAACACCATTTGACCTGATCCTTAATGAGTCCTGGTGTCTCCATTTGACCTGATCCTTAATGAGTCCTGGTGTCTCCATTTGACCTGATCCTTAATGAGTCCTGGTGTCTCCATTTGACCTGATCCTTAATGAGTCCTGGTGTCTCCATTTGACCTGATCCTTAATGAGTCCTGGTGTCTCCATTTGACCTGATCCTTAATGAGTCCTGGTGTCAACACCATTTGACCTGATCCTTAATGAGTCCTGGTGTCTCCATTTGACCTGATCCTTAATGAGTCCTGGTGTCAACACCATTTGACCTGATCCTTAATGAGTCCTGGTGTCTCCATTTGACCTGATCCTTAATGAGTCCTGGTGTCTCCATTTGACCTGATCCATCCTTGACCTTTGACCCCTTAATGAGTCCTGGTGTCTCCATTTGACCTGATCCTTAATGAGTCCTGGTGTCTCCATTTGACCTGATCCTTAATGAGTCCTGGTGTCTCCATTTGACCTGATCCTTAATGAGTCCTGGTGTCTCCATTTGACCTGATCCTTAATGAGTCCTGGTGTCAACACCATTTGACCTGATCTTTAATGAGTCCTGGTGTCTCCATTTGACCTGATCCTTAATGAGTCCTGGTGTCAACACCATTTGACCTGATCCTTAATGAGTCCTGGTGTCTCCATTTGACCTGATCCTTAATGAGTCCTGGTGTCTCCATTTGACCTGATCCTCAATGAGTCCTGGTGTCTCCATTTGACCTGATCCTTAATGAGTCCTGGTGTCTCCATTTGACCTGATCCTCAATGAGTCCTGGTGTCTCCATTTGACCTGATCCTTAATGAGTCCTGGTGTCTCCATTTGACCTGATCCTTAATGAGTCCTGGTGTCAACACCATTTGACCTGATCCTTATTGAGTCCTGATGTCAACACCATTTGACCTGATCTTTAATGAGTCCTGGTGTCTCCATTTGACCTGATCCTTAATGAGTCCTGGTGTCTCCATTTGACCTGATCCTTAATGAGTCCTGGTGTCTCCATTTGACCTGATCCTTAATGAGTCCTGGTGTCTCCATTTGACCTGATCCTTAATGAGTCCTGGTGTCTCCATTTGACCTGATCCTTAATGAGTCCTGGTGTCTCCATTTGACCTGATCCTTAATGAGTCCTGGTGTCAACACCATTTGACCTGATCCTTAATGAGTCCTGGTGTCTCCATTTGACCTGATCCTTAATGAGTCCTGGTGTCTCCATTTGACCTGATCCTTAATGAGTCCTGGTGTCTCCATTTGACCTGATCCTTAATGAGTCCTGGTGTCTCCATTTGACCTGATCCTTAATGAGTCCTGGTGTCAACACCATTTGACCTGATCCTTATTGAGTCCTGGTGTCAACACCATTTGACCTGATCCTTAATGAGTCCTGGTGTCTCCATTTGACCTGAGTCCTGGTATTTGATGAGTCCTGGTCCTGTCTCCATTTGACCTGATCCTTAATGAGTCCTGGTGTCTCCATTTGACCTGATCCTTAATGAGTCCTGGTGTCTCCATTTGACCTGATCCTTAATGAGTCCTGGTGTCTCCATTTGACCTGATCCTTAATGAGTCCTGGTGTCTCCATTTGACCTGATCCTTAATGAGTCCTGGTGTCTCCATTTGACCTGATCCTTAATGAGTCCTGGTGTCTCCATTTGACCTGATCCTCAATGAGTCCTGGTGTCTCCATTTGACCTGATCCTTAATGAGTCCTGGTGTCTCCATTTGACCTGATCCTTAATGAGTCCTGGTGTCTCCATTTGACCTGATCCTTAATGAGTCCTGGTGTCAACACCATTTGACCTGATCCTTAATGAGTCCTGGTGTCTCCATTTGACCTGATCCTTAATGAGTCCTGGTGTCTCCATTTGACCTGATCCTTAATGAGTCCTGGTGTCTCCATTTGACCTGATCCTTAATGAGCCATAATCAGTGGTCTTCAGTATAAATAAAGTACCTTATTCGTTAAATCTGTACTTTACTATTTATATTTTCGACAACTTTTACTTCGCTACATTCCTAAAGTAAATAATGTACTTTTGTACTCCATGTACTTAATGTACTCCGTATATTTTCCCTGACACCCAATTTGTTCTGACACCCAAAAGTTACTCGTTAAATTTAGAATGTTTAGCAGGACAGGAAAACGGTCCAATTCACACTCTTATCTGGTTATTAATATTAATATGATTAATAAGGAATTTTAAATGATTTATACTTTTATTTTTGATACTTAAATATATTTTAAAAACAAATACTTTTACTCAAGTAGTATTTTACTGGGTGACTTTCAACTTTAATAATTTTCTATTTAGGCATCTTTTACTCAAACATGCCAAGTCTTCTGGACATTCAGAGACTTGTACCGAAGCCACTCCTGCATTGTCTTGGCTGTGTGCTTTTGGGTCGTTGTCCTGTTGGAGGGTGAACCTTCGTCCCCCAGTCTGAGACCCTGAGTGCTCTGGAGCAGGTTTCATCAAGGATCTCCCCCCCCGATCTGCATGGTAGGGGTGGAACCAGCCATGACTAAGCATTTCTTCATCTACGAAATAAGAACTCTGCACTATCTGTAAAAGTTAAGCTCCCGGCAACACACTTAGAGTGTGTGGTCGACTAGCTTCATTATTGCAATGATTAAAAATCAATATTACATTTTTAAAAAAGGTGATTGGTTGAAGAAATGGCAAAGTCTCTCAGTATGAATGCTGTATACTGAGGACTGAAGGAAATGCAGCTCTCTCAGTATGAATGCTGTATACTGAGGACTGGAGGAAATGCAGCTCTCTCAGTATGAATGCTGTATACTGAGGACTGGAGGAAATGCAGCTCTCTCAGTATGAATGCTGTATACTGAGGACTGGAGGAAATGCAGCTCTCTCAGTATGAATGCTGTATACTGAGGACTGAAGGAAATGCAGCTCTCTCAGTATGAATGCTGTATACTGAGGACTGGAGGAAATGCAGCTCAATATCAGGAAGGTGTTCCTAATGTTTTTTTACACTCAGTGTATATCATTCATTTAAAATATATATATTTTTAAACTAAACAATGTATGTATAAATGGCAGATTTCCCCTTTAAACAAAAGGTGCAGAGTAGACTAAACATAATCGGAGTTTAGGATTAGGCAGCGTTTACACAGGTAGCCCAAGTCTCATATATTTTTGTTCCCCCCACCGATTGGTCTTTTGACAAATCACATGAGATATTTTTCCAGAGCTGATACGATTGGTCAAAAGACTGCCTGTGTAAAAAACTGCCCTAGTCTCTTAATTGGCGGCAGGTAGCCTAGTGGTTAGAGCGTTGGACTAGTAACCGGAAGGTTGCAAGTTCAAATCCCCGAGCTGACAAGGTACAAATCTGTCGTTCTGCCCTGAAATCTATCAAATCTGCCCTGAACAAGGCAGTTAACCCACTGCTCCCCAGTAGGCCGTCATTGAAAATAAGAATTTGTTCTTAACTGACTTGCCTAGTAAAATAAAGGTTAAAAAAAGTTGTGTCTTTGGGAGGTTCTTGAGTTGGAAAACAAACCATCAAACAATCTACATTATGACACAAATCTCTCGCTCTGCAGAGGGGCACGAACAGAGAAAATTGGATGGGGGGGGGGTGAAGAATGAGGAGAGAGAGAGAGAGAGTAGTCTAAGTAGCCATTGTGTATTCTAGTATTTCTGTGTCTCAGTCAGCTCACAGCAACAACAAAAAACACAACAAACATCACAGTTTCCAGGTGTAAACGTTACATCCCCAAAAACCATAGTTTAAAACACATTGACTTTATTTAATGATGGGGACTAAAGTTCACCAAAACAGGCTAAAGGATACAAAGGAAGGGACTTTATTCTTTAACAAATAAACACTGATCAACTGTATTTCAGACTTAACACGATGCCCTCGGCCTCGCTGTGAAGTCTTTACGACCCAACACTGATCCCAGATCTGTCCGAGTCTCGGAGCTGCAGCTTCAGTTGGTCGTAGAACGTTTGGTCACGAGCAGTGGCGCCGGTGGCCATTTTGGGTCCGTTCACGTCGGCCATTTTGGGTCCGTTCACGTCGGCCATTTTGGGTCCGTTCACGTCGGCCATTTTGTGTGGGGTCATGATGGCGAGCACTGCCAGAACACAGAGCACCAACACTAGGTGAACCATATAGATAACTACACGGAGACAGGACACGAGCACAGACAGAGACAAGGTGGCGATACAGCAGGGCCCGGCGAGCAGGAGCAGGACAGTATAATACAGGGAGGAGAAGATGAGGGTCAGAGAGGAGAAGAGGAGTTTAACCATCACAGAGACCAGCCAGGAGTAGACAGAGAGAGGGGAGATGAGGAGCCTGGAAATGGCCAGAGGAAGAGCCTGGAAAAATGGACAGAACGATAAGTTACTTCTCTTCCCCAGTCTTGAATATTTCAGCCCATCTACAACAAAATGGTCCCCATCTTCAACGTGCATGTACACAAACACGATCGGGCGGCATCATGATTTTATTCTACCCCCCCCCAGTACATTATAGACTGACCTGATCACAAACACTTCCTGGTTGGTTGACGTCAGACCTGTGGGCATTCTGAAGCCCTGGGGGGAAGAGAGAGGTGAAGGGTTAACATTTACACAGCAGAGAGTAGTGGGGGGGGGGACACATCAATAGTTCAATAGTGCTCGTCGTGTGGAAACATCAGTTGTTGAGGCCCCAGCTAACTATCATTGGTAGAAAGAACCCGTTTGTGATGTCACCCGGAACGTTCCCTTGGATGTTTGAGCGTCTAGTTCTCCCCCTCCCTAACAATCGTTGGTAGAAAGAACTTGTTTGTGATGTCACCCGAACGTTCCCTTGATGTTTGAGCGTCTAGTTCTCCCTCCCTCCCCCTCCCCATCACAAACATCTGCAGTGGCCGTATGGTATTTAAGGCTATGCGGTCTTCCGCATTAGTCAAAGCGTTTCTACGTCTTGAGCGTCGAGGAGCGATCGTACGTATCCAATGAACTGGTCTGCACAGCACACAGCCGTAGTCATAGTAACCAATGAACTGGTCTGCACAGCACACAGCCGTAGTGATGATAGCCAGCCAGCTAAATTACGAGTAACTAGCTAAACGAAAATACATGACTTTTTATATGTAACCTTAATTCAAAATAGGCAAGTCAGTACTTGAGGTTTTGGGAGTCATTTTCCTAGTGCTTGACATAGGAGCTCCTCATTTGCCCCCCTCCCCTCCCCTCCCCCAGCTAAATTAGCCTACATTTTAGTCTGTTGTATGTGTATTTCACACTATGTTGAGGTAAAAAAAAAAATCTGAGTTTAATGCTTGTATGGATGTCAACTCCCAATACATGTTCATCATCATCAATCAACTGCATCACAGTTTTTAAAAACTACCACCACCGATTACCTGTATGCTAGCTATGCTACCAGCTTACACGGACAGGAGTTAGCATTTAGCAGTCACTTCTTCTGAACCTGAAAAAAAAAAATGGGACAGCTTCTACAACCTATTTAGCATGTTTTGGCGTAAAAGTTAGGAGAATATTACTTAAAAACGCAGGAATCCTTCATTAAATGAAACTGCCGAGTCCGTTTGTGATATTTTACAACGACAAAGAAGTTAACTGCAAACCACCAACATACAGTGGGGGCAAAACAAGTATTTAGTCAGCCACCAATTGTGCAAGTTCTCCCACTTAAAAAGATTGGAGAGGCCTGTAATTTTCATCATAGGTCCACTTCAACTATGACAGACAAAATGAGAAGAAAAAAAAAAAAAATTCCAGAAAATCACATTGTATGATTTTTTAAATGAATTTATTTGCAAATTATGGTGGAAAATAAGTATTTGGTCACCTACAAACAAGCAAGATTTCTGGCTCTCAGAGACCTGTAACTTCTTATTTTAAGAGGCTCCTCTGTCCTCCACTCGTTACCTGTATTAATGGCACCTGTTTGAACTTGTTATCAGTGTAAATATAAATACTTTTTTTTGACCCCACTGTAGTTTATTTTCCCCCTCTGACATCATCGCAGGCATGACAGAAAAGCTCATTCTCCTCAGCTAATATAATGTTTACATACCCTACATTGTTCATCTCATATGCATACGTATATACTGTACTCTATATCATCTACTGCATCCTTATGTAATACATGTATCACTAGCCACTTTAACTATGCCACTTTGTTTACATACTCATCTCATATGTATATACTGTACTCGATACCATCTACTGTATCTTGCCTATGCTGCTCTGTACCATCACTCATTCATATATCCTTATGTACATATTCTTTATCCCCTTACACTGTGTATAAGACAGTAGTTTTGGAATTGTTAGCTAGATTACTTGTTGGTTATCACTGCATTGTCGGAACTAGAAGCACAAGCATTTCGCTACACTCGCATTAACATCTGCTAACCATGTGTATGTGACAAATAACATTTGATTTGATTTGATCTACAACAATAACGAGCGGCGCCGTTTCCCCGTTCCATCATTAATGTCAAACAGAACTTTACCCAGAACGCGGTTACCATGGGAATGTTGTGTGAATGTTCCGGTATCCAGTTTTATCTGAGGGTTAACAATTCTGATGGTAACCACGTTCTGGTTAAGGTGAAACTGGACACCGGAGCATTCTCCCAACATTCCCCATGAAACATGTGTTGGTTGTTGCTGAGAGAGAGAGAGCTGATTAGCATGTCCTGTGTTGGTTGTTGCTGAGAGAGAGAGCTGATTAGCATGTCCTGTGTTGGTTGTTGCTGAGAGAGAGAGAGCTGATTAGCATGTCCTGTGTTGGTTGTTGTTGAGAGAGAGAGCGAGCTGATTAGCATGTCCTGTGTTGGTTGTTGCTGAGAGAGAGAGAGAGAGAGAGAGAGAGAGAGAGGAGAGAGAGAGAGAGAGAGAGAGAGAGCTATTAGCATGTCCTGTGTTGGTTGTTGCTGAGAGAGAGAGAGAGAGAGAGAGAGAGAGAGAGCTGAGAGAGAGCTGATTAGCATGTCCTGTGTTGGTTGTTGCTGAGAGAGAGAGAGGGAGAGAGAGAGCTGATTAGCATGTCCTGTGTTGGTTGTTGCTGAGAGAGAGAGAGAGAGAGAGCTGATTAGCATGTCCTGTGTTGGTTGTTGCTGAGAGAGAGAGAGAGAGAGTAGAGAGAGAGAGAGAGAGAAGCTGATTAGCATGTCCTGTGTTGGTTGTTGCTGAGAGAGAGAGAGCTGATTAGCATGTCCTGTGTTGGTTGTTGCTGAGAGAGAGAGAGAGGAGAGATTAGCATGTCCTGTGTTG
>NW_026279173.1:5000-7500 GCF_023373465.1 Oncorhynchus keta | reverse complement strand
GAGATGATTAGCATGTCCTGTGTTGGTTGTTGCTGAGAGAGAGAGAGCTGATTAGTATGTACTGTGTTGGTTGTTGTTGAGAGAGAGAGCTGATTAGCATGTCCTGTGTTGGTTGTGGCTGAGAGAGAGAGAGAGCTGATTAGCATGTCCTGTGTTGGTTGTTGCTGAGAGAGAGAGAGCTGATTAGTATGTCCTGTGTTGGTTGTTACTGAGATAGAGAGAGCTGATTAGCATGTCCTGTGTTGGTTGTTACTGAGAGAGAGAGAGAGCTGATTAGCATGTCCTGTGTTGGTTGTTGCTGAGAGAGAGAGAGCTGATTAGCATGTCCTGTGTTGGTTGTTACTGAGAGAGATAGCTGATTAGCATGTCCTGTGTTGGTTGTTACTGAGAGAGAGAGCTGATTAGTATGTCCTGTGTTGGTTGTTGTTGAGAGAGAGAGCTGATTAGCATGTCCTGTGTTGGTTGTTGTTGAGAGAGAGAGAGCTGATTAGCATGTCCTGTGTTGGTTGTTACTGAGAGAGAGCTGATTAGTATGTCCTGTGTTGGTTGTTGCTGAGAGAGAGAGAGCTGATTAGCATGTCCTGTGTTGGTTGTTGTTGAGAGAGAGAGCTGATTAGCATGTCCTGTGTTGGTTGTTGTTGAGAGAGAGAGCTGATTAGTATGTACTGTGTTGGTTGTTGCTGAGAGAGAGAGAGCTGATTAGTATGTACTGTGTTGGTTGTTGTTGAGAGAGAGAGCTGATTAGCATGTCCTGTGTTGGTTGTTACTGAGAGAGAGAGCTGATTAGCATGTCCTGTGTTGGTTGTTACTGAGAGAGAGAGAGAGCTGATTAGCATGTCCTGTGTTGGTTGTTACTGAGAGAGAGAGAGAGCTGATTAGCATGTCCTGTGTTGGTTGTTACTGAGAGAGAGAGAGAGCTGATTAGTATGTCCTGTGTTGGTTGTTACTGAGAGAGAGAGCTGATTAGCATGTCCTGTGTTGGTTGTTACTGAGAGAGAGAGAGAGAGAGAGAGAGAGAGCTGATTAGCATGTCCTGTGTTGGTTGTTACTGAGAGAGAGAGAGAGCTGATTAGCATGTCCTGTGTTGGTTGTTACTGAGAGAGAGAGGAGAGAGAGAGAGAGAGAGAGAGCTGATTAGCATGTCCTGTGTTGGTTGTTGCTGAGAGAGAGCTGATTAGCATGTCCTGTGTTGGTTGTGGAGAGAGAGAGAGAGCTGATTAGCATGTCCTGTGTTGGTTGTTGCTGAGAGAGAGAGCTGATTAGCATGTCCTGTGTTGGTTGTGGCTGAGAGAGAGAGCTGATTAGCATGTCCTGTGTTGGTTGTGGCTGAGAGAGAGAGAGCTGATTAGCATGTCCTGTGTTGGTTGTTACTGAGAGAGAGAGCTGATTAGCATGTCCTGTGTTGGTTGTTACTGAGAGAGAGAGCTGATTAGCATGTCCTGTGTTGGTTGTTACTGAGAGAGAGAGCTGATTAGCATGTCCTGTGTTGGTTGTTACTGAGAGAGAGAGAGAGAGCTGATTAGCATGTCCTGTGTTGGTTGTTACTGAGAGAGAGAGAGAGAGCTGATTAGCATGTCCTGTGTTGGTTGTTACTGAGAGAGAGAGAGAGAGAGAGAGAGAGAGAGAGAGAGAGAGAGAGAGAGAGAGAGAGAGAGAGAGAGCTGATTAGCATGTCCTGTGTTGGTTGTGGCTGAGAGAGAGAGAGCTGATTAGCATGTCCTGTGTTGGTTGTTGCTGAGAGAGAGAGCTGATTAGCATGTCCTGTGTTGGTTGTTGCTGAGAGAGAGAGCTGATTAGCATGTCCTGTGTTGGTTGTGGCTGAGAGAGAGAGCTGATTAGCATGTCCTGTGTTGGTTGTTGCTGAGAGAGAGAGAGAGCTGATTAGCATGTCCTGTGTTGGTTGTTGCTGAGAGAGAGAGCTGATTAGCATGTCCTGTGTTGGTTGTTGCTGAGAGAGAGAGAGAGCTGATTAGCATGTCCTGTGTTGGTTGTTGCTGAGAGAGCTGATTAGCATGTCCTGTGTTGGTTGTTGCTGAGAGAGCTGATTAGCATGTCCTGTGTTGGTTGTTGCTGAGAGAGCTGGGGGGTAGGTTAGGTAAGTATTTTGGTTAGCGCACCAGGTGGTGCTAAGTTAGGTAAGTAGTGGGTAGGCAGATAAGGTAGGAGAGGGTAGGTTAGGTAAGTAGTGGGTAGGCAGGTAAGGTAGGAGAGGGTAGGTTAGGTAAGTACTGGGTAGGCAGGTAAGGTAGGAGAGGGTAGGTTAGGTAAGTACTGGGTAGGCAGGTAAGGTAGGAGAGGGTAGGTTAGGTAAATTCTGGATAGGCAGGTAAGGTAGGAGAGGTTAGGTAAGTACTGGGTAGGCAGGTAAGTACTGGGTAGGCAGGTAAGGTAGGAGAGGTTAGGTTAGGTCTGTACTGGGTACATTCCTTGGTAAACATGACTTAAGGGAACCATCTCTAAAGGTGTGGGAACATTTGTTGTGAGCTGGGGGCATTGTATT
>NW_026279172.1:0-6874 GCF_023373465.1 Oncorhynchus keta | reverse complement strand
CACGAATCTATTTTCTGCCAATGAGTTGGACTAATCTATTTTCTGCCAATGAGTTGGACGAATCTATTTTCTGCCAATGAGTTGGACTAATGTATTTTCGACAGAATGAGTTGGGCTAATCTATTTTCTACAGAATGAGTTGGGCTAATCTATTTTCTGTGAAAGGGAAAAAATATAGTTGCACATCCCTGAACACTCTACTGAAGCAAAAAAATAAACGATTGACTTTCATTATAAAAACGCAATCCGTGTCAATACACTGCTGGACTCACTTGCTCCCGCTTTCTCCTGTTATTTACAAACAAACACGTGACTGGCTCAACTGTTCTGGGAAAACTACAATAAGCTTCATTGTGTAAAAAAATGTGACAGGTGAAACGAAGAACGTGATCTGTTTTATCTCAAGGTATTGCACAAGTTGACTGCAGGTATTTACTTGAAGTAGCTACAAATATACAAACATCCCGTGGCAATTTCCAAAATACCCAGTATACGTTATATATAAGCTAAAACACACATGCATGTGAAAAGGCGGAGGGGACACACACTCTCAATCCCCCCCACACACACACACGCACTCTCTCACATACGCACTTACACACTCAAAAACACTGTCACTTTCCATACTCAGCCAAGCATGATGAGGGGATTGGAATGTATTGTAGCGGCTGAGGAAGAGGGTGATTAATCTTCATCTCTACCAGTAGCAGTGAGTGGGTAAAATCACTGAGAAGCCAGAAAAAAAGCCATTACAACTTGTGTTGTGATAATTGATTTGTTTGCTCTATAACATGTAAATTCATATGCCTTGCAACCGTGATATATATACAGTTGAAGTTGGAAATTTACACACACTTTTTTCAACCACTCCACAAATTTCTTGTTTACAAACTATAGTTTTGGAATGTCGGTTAGGACATCTACTTTGTGCATGACACAAGTCATTTTTCCAACAATTGTTTACAGACAGATTATTTCACGTATAAGTCACTGTATCACAATTCCATTGGGTCAGACGTTTACATACACTAAGTTGACTGTGCCTTTAAACAGCTTGGAAAATTCCAGAATATTATGTCATGGCTTTAGAAGCTTCTGATAGGCAAATTGACATAATTTGAGTCAATTGGCGGTGTACCTGTGGATGTATTTCAAGGCCCACCCTTCAAACTCAGTGCCTCTTTGCTTGACATCATGGGAAAATCAAAGAAATCAGCCAAGACATCAGAAAAAATTGTAGACCTCCACAAGTCTGGTTCATCCTTAGGAGCAATTTCCAAACGCCTGAAGATACCATGTTCATCTGTACAAACAATAGTATGCAAGTATAAACACCATGGGACCACGCAGCCGTCATACCGCTCAGAAAGGAGGCGTTCTGTCTCCTAGGGATGGCGTACTTTAAGTGCGAAAAGTACAAATCAATCCCAGAACAACAGCAAAGGACCTTGTGAAGATGCTGGAAAAAACAGGTAAGAGTATCTATATCCACAGTAAAAGAGTCCTATATCAACATAACCTGAAAGGCCGCTCAGCAAGGAAGAAGCCACTGCTCAAAAACCGCCATAAATAAACCCAAACCTTGATTTGCAACTGCACATGGGGACAAAGATCGTACTTTTTGGAGAAATGTCGTCTGGTCTGAGAAACAAAAAATAGAACTGTTTGGCCATAATGACCATTGTTATGTTTGGAGGGAATACGGGGAGGCTTGCAATCCTAAGAACACCATACCAACCGTGAAGCCACGGGGGTGGCAGCATCATGTTGTGGTGCTTTGCTGCAGGAGGGACTGGTGCACTTCACAAAATAGATGGCATCATGAGGAGGGAAAATGATTGGATATATTATAGCTACATCTCAAGACATCAGTCAGGAAGTTTCCAGCTTGGTCGCAAATGGGTCTTCAAATGGACAATGACCCCAAGCATACTTCAAAGTTGTGGCAAAAATGGCTTAAGGACAACAATGTCAAGGTATTGGGTGGCCATCACAAAGACCTGACCTTAAATCTATAGAACATTTGTAGGGCAGAACTGAAAATGTGTGTGAAAACAAGGAGGCCTACAAATCTGACTGTCAGGAGGAATGGGCCAAAATTCACCCAACTTATTGTGGAAGCTTGTGGAAGGCTACCCGGCCACGTTTGACCCAAGTTAAACCATTTAAAGGCAATGCTCTTATAAAACTAATTGAGTGTATGTCAACTTCTGACCCACTGGGAATGTGATGAAATAAATAAAAGCTGAAATAAATCATTCTCTACTATTATTCTGACATTTCACATTCTTAAAACAAGTGGTAATCCTAACTGACCTTAGACAGAGAATTTTTACGAGGATTAAATGTCAGGAATTGTGAAAAACTAAGTTTAAATGTATTTTGCTCAGGTGTATGTAAACTTCCGACTTCACCTGTATATATTTTTAATTGAACCTTTATTTAACGAAAAATTCATTTTAAAATAAATTCTTATTTACAATGAAGGCCTACACCATCCAAGCCCGGACGACGCTGGGCACAATCACGGCCGGTTGTGATACAACCTGGAATCAAACCAGGGTGTCTGTAGTGAATGTTTGAAGGAGAGGTTGGAGCGAGCGGTCGCATCCGCACTTCGGTCCATTAGGTAGTATAACTTTTTCATTACATTTCATTACATTTCATTATAGTACAACGGTTTGATTTGTCTAATCTTAGCAATTTCTTCTTAGCTAGCTACATAGCCGTCTTTGTATCAAAGATAATTGCGTAATTAGTATTTCGTCGTCCTAACGTAGTCTACACTGCTATCTGCCCAGCAGCTAGCCAGCTAAAACGTCCACCGTCTACCGAATAGCAGCACTGTAGAAACTATTACACACTCCAACTGAACGACTTGATTAGTGTAGTGTTAGCTAGCTACATAGTTGTCTTTGCTGTCTTCGTATCCAAGATAATTGTGTAGTTTAGAGTGTGTAGTCTTAGAGTTCTTATCTTAATTTACCGAGGTTAGCTAGCCAGCTATTTGTCGTCCTTAACGTAGGAGACACTGCTAGCTAGCCAACAGCTAGCCAACGTCTACCGAATAGAACTTCCGCACTCAACAACCCGGTCGCATTCCGCTTCGCTCCACAGGTAGTATCACATTTTCATTTAATTTCATTACAGCACAACGGTTTGATTTGTTTGATCGTAGCTAGCTACATAGCTAGCTACATAGCCGTCTTTGTATCAAAGATAATTGTGTAGTCTAGAGCGATTTTCTAGGTTAGCTAGCCAGCTATTGTCGTTCTTTTAACGCAACGTAACGTAATCAACACTGCTAGCTAGCCAGCTAGCCCCGAATAGCAGCACTGTAGAAACTATTACACTCAACGGAACGACTTGATTAGTGTAGTGTCAACAACGCAGCCACTGCCAGCTAGCCTACAAAGTCAACAACACAGCCACTGCCAGCTAGCCTACTTCAGCAGTACTGTATCATTTTAATCATTTTAGTCAATAAGATTCTTGCCAGGTAAGCTTAACTTTCTGAACATTCGAGACGTGTAGTCCACTTGTCATTCCAATCTCCTTGCGTAGCCTGTCAACTATGTGTCTGTCTATCCCTGTTCTCTCCTCTCTGCACAGACCATACAAACGCTCCACACCGCGTGGCCGCGGCCACCCTAATCTGGTGGTCCCAGCGCGCACGACCCACGTGGAGTTCCAGGTCTCCGGTAGCCTCTGGAACTGCCGATCTGCGGCCAACAAGGCAGAGTTCATCTCAGCCTATGCCTCCCTCCAGTCCCTCGACTTCTTGGCACTGACGGAAACATGGATCACCACAGATAACACTGCTACTCCTACTGCTCTCTCTTCGTCCGCCCACGTGTTCTCGCACACCCCGAGAGCTTCTGGTCAGCGGGGTGGTGGCACCGGGATCCTCATCTCTCCCAAGTGGTCATTCTCTCTTTCTCCCCTTACCCATCTGTCTATCGCCTCCTTTGAATTCCATGCTGTCACAGTTACCAGCCCTTTCAAGCTTAACATCCTTATCATTTATCGCCCTCCAGGTTCCCTCGGAGAGTTCATCAATGAGCTTGATGCATTGATAAGCTCCTTTCCTGAGGACGGCTCACCTCTCACAGTTCTGGGCGACTTTAACCTCCCCACGTCTACCTTTGACTCATTCCTCTCTGCCTCCTTCTTTCCACTCCTCTCCTCTTTGACCTCACCCTCTCACCTTCCCCCCTACTCACAAGGCAGGCAATACGCTCGACCTCATCTTTACTAGATGCTGTTCTTCCACTAACCTCATTGCAACTCCCTCCAAGTCTCCGACCACTACCTTGTATCCTTTTCCCTCTCGCTCTCATCCAACACTTCCCACACTGCCCCTACTCGGATGGTATCGCGCCGTCCTAACCTTCGCTCTCTCTCCCCGCTACTCTCTCCTCTTCCATCCTATCATCTCTTCCCTCTGCTCAAACCTTCTCCAACCTATCTCCTGATTCTGCCTCCTCAACCCTCCTCTCCTCCCTTTCTGCATCCTTTGACTCTCTATGTCCCCTATCCTCCAGGCCGGCTCAAGCCTCCCTCCCGCTCCGTGGCTCGACGACTCATTGCGAGCTCACAGAACAGGGCTCCGGGCAGCCGAGCGGAAATGGAGGAAAACTCGCCTCCCTGCGGACCTGGCATCCTTTCACTCCCTCCTCTCTACATTTTCCTCCTCTGTCTCTGCTGCTAAAGCCACTTTCTACCACTCTAAATTCCAAGCATCTGCCTCTAACCCTAGGAAGCTCTTTGCCACCTTCTCCTCCCTCCTGAATCCCCCCCCCTCCCTCTCTGCAGATGACTTCGTCAACCATTTTGAAAAGAAGGTCGACGACATCCGATCCTCGTTTGCTAAGTCAAACGACACCGCTGGTTCTGCTCACACTGCCCTACCCTGTGCTCTGACCTCTTTCTCCCCTCTCTCTCCAGATGAAATCTCGCGTCTTGTGACGGCCGGCCGCCCAACAACCTGCCCGCTTGACCCTATCCCCTCCTCTCTTCTCCAGACCATTTCCGGAGACCTTCTCCCTTACCTCACCTCGCTCATCAACTCATCCCTGACCGCTGGCTACGTCCCTTCCGTCTTCAAGAGAGCGAGAGTTGCACCCCTTCTGAAAAAACCTACACTCGATCCCTCCGATGTCAACAACTACAGACCAGTATCCCTTCTTTCTTTTCTCTCCAAAACTCTTGAACGTGCCGTCCTTGGCCAGCTCTCCCGCTATCTCTCTCAGAATGACCTTCTTGATCCAAATCAGTCAGGTTTCAAGACTAGTCATTCAACTGAGACTGCTCTTCTCTGTATCACGGAGGCGCTCCGCACTGCTAAAGCTAACTCTCTCTCCTCTGCTCTCATCCTTCGAGACCTATCGGCTGCCTTCGATACTGTGAACCATCAGATCCTCCTCTCCACCCTCTCCGAGTTGGGCATCTCCGGCGCGGCCCACGCTTGGATTGCGTCCTACCTGACAGGTCGCTCCTACCAGGTGGCGTGGCGAGAATCTGTCTCCTCACCACGCGCTCTCACCACTGGTGTCCCCCAGGGCTCTGTTCTAGGCCCTCTCCTATTCTCGCTATACACCAAGTCACTTGGCTCTGTCATAACCTCACATGGTCTCTCCTATCATTGCTATGCAGACGACACACAATTAATCTTCTCCATTCCCCTTCTGATGACCAGGTGGCGAATCGCATCTCTGCATGTCTGGCAGACATATCAGTGTGGATGACGGATCACCACCTCAAGCTGAACCTCGGCAAGACGGAGCTGCTCTTCCTCCCGGGAAGGACTGCCCGTTCCATGATCTCGCCATCACGGTCGACAACTCCATTGTGTCCTCCTCCCAGAGCGCTAAGAACCTTGGCGTGATCCTGGACAACACCCTGTCGTTCTCAACTAACATCAAGGCGGTGGCCTGTTCCTGTAGGTTCATGCTCTACAACATCCGCAGAGTACGACCCTGCCTCACACAGGAAGCGGCGCAGGTCCTAATCCAGGCACTTGTCATCTCCCGTCTGGATTACTGCAACTCGCTGTTGGCTGGGCTCCCTGCCTGTGCCATTAAACCCCTACAACTCATCCAGAACGCCGCAGCCCGTCTGGTGTTCAACCTTCCCAAGTTCTCTCACGTCACCCCGCTCCTCCGCTCTATACACTGGCTTCCAGTTGAAGCTCGCATCCGCTACAAGACCATGGTGCTTGCCTACGGAGCTGTGAGGGAACGGCACCTCAGTACCTCCAGGCTCTGATCAGGCCCTACACCCAAACAAGGGCACTGCGTTCATTCACCTCTGGCCTGCTCGCCTCCCTACCACTGAGGAAGTACAGTTCCCGCTCAGCCCAGTCAAAAATGTTCGCTGCTCTGGCCCTCCCAATGGTGGAACAAACTCCTCACGACGCCAGGACAGCGGAGTCAATCACCACCTTCCGGAGACACCTGAAACCCCACCTCTTTAAGGAATACCTAGGATAGGATAAAGTAATCCTTCTCACCCCCCTTAAAAGATTTAGATGCACTATTGTAAAGTGGCTGTTCCACTGGATATCATAAGGTGAATGCACCAATTTGTAAGTCGCTCTGGATAAGAGCGTCTGCTAAATGACTTAAATGTAAATGTAAATGTGTAGTGACCCCTCTAGCACTGTGATGCAGTGCCTTAAACCGCTGTGCCAATTGGGCCTAAGGCTGAGACAATAGGAAGATACAGTGGAAGAATACATTCAACCACACCTTTATTTTATTACAAAAACGGAACGCAACCTCTGTCCGGTTTAGTCAACAAAAGCATATTGCATGTAACAAACAATTTCATGACCTACAGCATGGTCAAGCAAGTTAATGTTTCAGACATTTTC
>NW_026279171.1:0-1764 GCF_023373465.1 Oncorhynchus keta | reverse complement strand
CCATTTTGAAAGAAGGTCGACGACATCCGATCCTCGTTTGCTAAGTCAAACGACACCGCTGGTTCTGCTCACACTGCCCTACCCTGTGCTCTGACCTCTTTCTCCCTCTCTCTCCAGATGAAATCTCGCGTTTTGTGACGGCCGGCCGCCCAACAACCTGCCCGCTTGACCCTATCCCCTCCTCTCTTCTCCAGACCATTTCCGAGACCTTCTCCCTTACCTCACCTCGCTCATCAACTCATCCCTGACCGCTGGCTACGTCCCTTCCGTCTTCAAGAGAGCGAGAGTTGCACCCTTCTGAAAAACCTACACTCGATCCCTCCGATGTCAACAACTACAGACCAGTATCCCTTCTTTTTCTTTTCTCTCCAAAACTCTTGAACGTGCCGTCCTTGGCCAGCTCTCCCGCTATCTCTCTCAGAATGACCTTTCTTGATCCAAATCAGTCAGGTTTCAAGACTAGTCATTCAACTGAGACTGCTCTTCTCTGTATCACGGAGGCGCTCCGCACTGCTAAAGCTAACTCTCTCCTCTGCTCTCATCCTTCTAGACCTATCGGCTGCCTTCGATACTGTGAACCATCAGATCCTCCTCTCCACCCTCTCCGAGTTGGGCATCTCCGGCGCGCCCACGCTTGATTGCGTCCTACCTGACAGGTCGCTCCTACCAGGTGGCGTGGCGAGAATCTGTCTCTCACCACGCGCTCTCACCACTGGTGTCCCCAGGGCTCTGTTCTAGGCCCTCTCCTATTCTCGCTATACACCAAGTCACTTGGCTCTGTCATAACCTCACATGGTCTCTCCTATCATGCTATGCAGACGACACACAATTAATCTTCTCCTTTCCCCTTCTGATGACCAGGTGGCGAATCGCATCTCTGCATGTCTGGCAGACATATCAGTGTGGATGACGGATCACCACCTCAAGCTGAACCTCGGCAAGACGGAGCTGCTCTTCCTCCCGGGAAGGACTGCCCGCTCCATGATCTCGCCATCACGGTTGACAACTCCATTGTGTCCTCCTCCCAGAGCGCTAAGAACCTTGGCGTGATCCTGGACAACACCCTGTCGTTCTCAACTAACATCAAGGCGGTGGCCCGTTCCTGTAGGTTCATGCTCTACAACATCCGCAGAGTACGACCCTGCCTCACACAGGAAGCGGCGCAGGTCCTAATCCAGGCACTTGTCATCTCCCCCGTCTGATTACTGCAACTCGCTGTTGGCTGGGCTCCTGCCTGTGCCATTAAACCCCTACAACTCATCCAGAACGCCGCAGCCCGTCTGGTGTTCAACCTTCCCAAGTTCTTCACGTCACCCCGCTCCTCCGCTCTCTCCACTGGCTTCCAGTTGAAGCTCGCATCCGCTACAAGACCATGGTGCTTGCCTACGGAGCTGTGAGGGGAACGGCACCTCAGTACCTCCAGGCTCTGATCAGGCCCTACACCCAAACAAGGGCACTGCGTTCATCCACCTCTGGCCTGCTCGCCTCCCTACCACTGAGGAAGTACAGTTCCCGCTCAGCCCAGTCAAAACTGTTTGCTGGCCCCCCAATGGTGGAACAAACTCCCTCACGACGCCAGGACAGCGGAGTCAATCACCACCTTCCGGAGACACCTGAGACCCCACCTCTTTAAGGAATACCTAGGATAGGATAAGTAATCCTTCTCACCCCCTTAAAAGATTTAGATGCACTATTGTAAAGTGGCTGTTCCACTGATGTCATAAGGTGAATGCACTAATTTGTAAGTCGCTTCTGGATAAGAGC
>NW_026279170.1:0-5456 GCF_023373465.1 Oncorhynchus keta | reverse complement strand
GCAGCATAGAATAAGATACAGTAGAATAGAATACAGTATATACATCAAATCAAATCAAATCAAATTTATTTATATAGCCCTTCGTACATCAGCTGATATCTCAAAGTGCTGTACAGAAACCCAGCCTAAAACCCCAAACAGCAAACAATGCAGGTGTAAATGCACGGTGGCTAGGAAAAACTCCCTAGAAAGGCCAAAACCTAGGAAGAAACCTAGAGAGGAACCGGGCTATGTGGGGTGGCCAGTCCTCTTCTGGCTGTGCCGGGTAGAGATTATAACAGAACATGACCAAGATGTTCAAATGTTCATAAATGACCAGCATGGTCGAATAATAATAAGGCAGAACAGTTGAAACTGGAGCAGCAGCACAGTCAGGTGGACTGGGGACAGCAAGGAGCCTTCATGTCAGGTAGTCCTGGGGCACGGTCCTAGGGCTCAGGTCAGTTGAAACTGGAGCAGGAGCATGGCCAGGTGGACTGGGGACAGCAAGGAGTCCTCATGTCAGGTAGTCCTGGGACATGGTCCTAGGGCTCAGGTCCTCCGAGAGAGAGAAAGAAAGAGAGAAGGAGAGAATTAGAGAACGCACACTTAGATTCACACAGGACACCGAATAGGACAGGAGAAGTACTCCAGATATAACAAACTGACCCTAGCCCCCGACACATAAACTACTGCAGCATAAATACTGGAGGCTGAGACAGGAGGGGTCAGGAGACACTGTGGCCCCATCCGAGGACACCCCGGACAGGGCCAAACAGGAAGGATATAACCCCACCCACTTTGCCAAAGCACATCCCCCACACCACTAGAGGGATATCTTCAACCACCAACTACCATCCTGAGACAAGGCCGAGTATAGCCCACAAAGATCTCCGCCACGGTACAACCCAAGGGGGGCAACCCAGACAGGCCGACCACAACAGTGAATCAACCCACCCAGGTGACGCACCCCCCAGGGACGGCACGAGAGAGCCCCAGCAAGCCAGTGACTCAGCCCCGTAACAGGGTTAGAGGCAGAGAATCCCAGTGGAAAGAGGGGAACCGGCCAGGCAGAGACAGCAAGGGCGGTTCGTTGCTCCAGAGCCTTTCCGTTCACCCTCCCACTCCTGGGCCAGACTACACTCAATCATATGACCCACTGAAGAGATGAGTCTTCAGTAAAGACTTAAAGGTTGAGACCGAGTTTGCGTCTCTGACATGGGTAGGCAGACCGTTCCATAAAAATGGAGCTCTATAGGAGAAAGCCCTGCCTCCAGCTGTTTGCTTAGAAATTCTAGGGACAATTAGGAGGCCTGCGTCTTGTGACCGTAGCGTACGTGTAGGTATGTACGGCAGGACCAAATCAGAGAGGTAGGTAGGAGCAAGCCCATGTAATGCTTTGTAGGTTAGCAGTAAAACCTTGAAATCAGCCCTTGCTTTGACAGGAAGCCAGTGTAGAGAGGCTAGCACTGGAGTAATATGATCAAATTTTTTGGCTCTAGTCAGGATTCTAGCAGTCAGATTTAGCACTAACTGAAGTTTATTTAGTGCTTTATCCGGGTAGCCGGAAAATAGAGCATTGCAGTAGTCTAACCTAGAAGACAAAAGCATGGATTAATTTTTCATCATTTTTGGACAGAAAGTTTGATTTTTGCAATGTTACGTAGATGGAAAAAAGCTGTCCCCGAAATGGTCTTGATATGTTCTTCAAAAGAGAGATCAGGTCCAGGAGTAACGCCAGGTCCTTCACAGTTTTATTTGAGACGACTGTACAACCATTAAGATTAATTGTCAGATTCAACAGAAGATCTCTTTGTTTCTTGGGACCTAGAACAAGCATCTCTGTTTTGTCTGAGTTTAATAGTAGAAAGTTTGCAGCCATCCACTTCCTTATGTCTGAAACACATGCTTCTAGCGAGGGCAATTTTGGGGCTTCACCATGTTTCATTGAAATGTACAGCTGTGTGTCATCCGCATAGCAGTGAAAGTTTACATTATGTTTTCGAATAACATCCCCAGAGGTAAAATATAGTGAAAACAATAGTGGTCCTAAAACAGAACCTTGAGGAACACCGAAATGTACAGTTGATTTGTCAGAGGGACAAACCATTCACAGAGACAAACTGATATCTTTCCGACAGATAAGACCTAAACCAGGCCAGAACATGTCCGTGTAGACCAATTTGGGTTTCCAATCTCTCCAAAAGAATGTGGTGATCGATGGTATCAAAAGCAGCACTAAGGTCTAGGAGCACGAGGACAGATGCAGAGCCTCGGTCGATGCCATTAAAATGTCATTTACCACCTTCACAAGTGCCGTCTCAGTGCTATGATGGGGTCAAAACCAGACTGGAAGCATTTCGTATACATTGTTTGTCTTCAGGAAGGCAGTTAGTTGCTCGCAAACAGCCTTCTCTAAAATCTTTGAGAGGAATGGAAGATTCGATATAGGCTGATAGTTTTTATATTTTCTGGGTCAAGGTTTGGCTTTTTCAAGAGAGGCTTTATTACTGCCACTTTTAGTGAGTTTGGTACACATCCAGTGGATAGAGAGCCGTTTATTATGTTCAACATAGGAGGGCCAAGCACAGGAAGCTCTTTCAGTAGTTTAGTTGAATAGGTCCAGCATACAGCTTGAAGGTTTAGAGGCCATGATTATTTTCATCATTGTGTCAAGAGATATAGTACTAAAACACTTGAGCGTCTCTCTTGATCCTAGGTCTGGCAGAGTTGTGCAGACTCAGGACAACTGAGGTTTGGAGGAATACGCAGGTTTAAAGAGGAGTCCGTAATTTGCTTTCTAATAATCATAATCTTTTCCTCAAAGAAGTTCATGAATTTATCACTGCTAAAGTGAAACATGAGATGAGTAATGTCAGAGCAGCATAGACTAAGATACAGTAGAATAGAATACAGTATATACATGAGATGAGTAATGTCAGAGCAGCATAGAATAAGATACAGTAGAATAGAATACAGTATATACATGAGATGAGTAATGTCAGAGCAGCATAGACTAAGATACAGTAGAATAGAATACAGTATATACATGAGATGAGTAATGTCAGAGCAGCATAGACTAAGATACAGTAGAATAGAATACAGTATATACATGAGATGAGTAATGTCAGAGCAGCATAGACTAAGATACAGTAGAATAGAATACAGTATATACATGAGATGAGTAATGTCAGAGCAGCATAGACTAAGATACAGTAGAATAGAATACAGTATATACATGAGATGAGTAATGTCAGAGCAGCATAGACTAAGATACAGTAGAATAGAATACAGTATATACATGAGATGAGTAATGTCAGAGCAGCATAGACTAAGATACAGTAGAATAGAATACAGTATATACATGAGATGAGTAATGTCAGAGCAGCATAGACTAAGATACAGTAGAATAGAATACAGTATATACATGAGATGAGTAATGTCAGAGCAGCATAGACTAAGATACAGTAGAATAGAATACAGTATATACATGAGATGAGTAATGTCAGAGCAGCATAGAATAAGATACAGTAGAATGGAATACAGTATATACATGAGATGAGTAATGTCAGAGCAGCATAGACTAAGATACAGTAGAATGGAATACAGTATATACATGAGATGAGTAATGTCAGAGCAGCATAGACTAAGATACAGTAGAATAGAATACAGTATATACATGAGATGAGTAATGCCGATAGCATAGAATAAGATACAGTAGAATAGAATACAGTATATACATGAGATGAGTAATGTCAGAGCAGCATAGACTAAGATACACTAGAATAGAATACAGTATATACATGAGATGAGTAATGTCAGAGCAGCATAGACTAAGATACAGTAGAATAGAATACAGTATATACATGAGATGAGTGATGTCAGAGCAACATAGACTAAGATACAGTAGAATAGAATACAGTATATACATGAGATGAGTAATGTCAGAGCAGCATAGACTAAGATACAGTAGAATAGAATACAGTATATACATGAGATGAGTGATGTCAGAGCAGCATAGACTAAGATACAGTAGAATAGAATACAGTATATACATGAGATGAGTAATGTCAGAGCAGCATAGACTAAGATACAGTAGAATAGAATACAGTATATACATGAGATGAGTGATGGAAAATATGTAAATATTATTATAGTGACTAGTGTTCCATTATTAAAGTGGCCAGTGATTTCAAGTCTATGTCTGTAGGGCAGCAGCCTCTAATGTGCTAGTGATTACTATTTACCAGTTTGATGGCCTTGATGCACATGTACTGACCTCGCCTTCTGAATGACAGCGGGGTGAACAGACAGTGGCTCGGGTGGTTGTTGTCCTTGATGATCTTTTTGGCCTTCCTGTGACATTGGGTGCTGTAGGTGTCCTGGAGGGCAGTTAGTTATTTTCCTGGCACCACACTCCCAATGCCCTCATCTCCTCCCTGTAGGCTGTATCATCATGGTTGGTGTTCAGGCCTACTACTATTGTGTCATCTGCAAACTTGATGATTGAGTTGGAGGCATGCGTGGCCACGCAGTCATGGGTGAAAAGGCAGTACAGGAGGGGGCTGAGCATGCATCCTTGTGGGGACCCTGTGTTGAGGATCAGTGAAGTGGAGGTGTCGTTTCCTACCTTCCCCACCTGGGAGTGGCCTGTCAGGAAGTCCAGGACCCAGTTGCACAGGGCGGGGTTCAGACCCAGGGCCTCAAGCTTAATGATGAGCTTGGAGGGTACTATGGTGTTGAATGCTGAGCTATAGTCAATTAACAGTATTTTTACATAGGTGTGTGGATATATTGGGGTTGTAAGCTAATGGAAGTGGGTCTAGGGTGTAAGGTAGAGGTGATATGATCCTTGACTATTCTCTCAATGCACTTCATGATGACAGAAGTGAGTGCTAAGGGGCGATAGTAATTTAGTTCAGTTACCTTTACTTCCTTGGGTACAGGAACAATGGTGGACATCTTGAAGCATGTGGGGACAGCAGACTGGGATAGGGAGAGATTGAATATGTCCGTAAACACTCCAGCCACCTGGTTTGCGCATGCTCTGAGGACACGGCTAGGGATGTCACCTCAGCTGGCTGCCTTGCGATGGTTACTCACATTGGCCACAGAGAAGGAGAGCCCACATTTCTTGGTAGTGGGTCGCGTCAGTGGCGCTGTGTTATCCTCAAAACGGGCGAAGAAGGTGTTTAGCTTGTCCGGAAGCAAGACGTCGGTGTCCACTTTCGTGGCTGGTTTTCCCTTTGCCTTACGGAGGGAATAACTACACTGTTTGTGTTCTGCCATATTCCCAGTCACTTTGCAGTGATTAAATGCGATGGTTCGCGCTTTCAGTTTTGCGCGAATGCTGACATATATCCTTGGTTTTTGGTTGGGATAGTCACAGTGGTTACAACATCTCCTATACACTTCCTGATAAACTCAGTCACCGTATCAGTGTATTTGTCTATGTTATTTTCGGAGTCTACATATAT
>NW_026279169.1:15000-31677 GCF_023373465.1 Oncorhynchus keta | reverse complement strand
TACTTTAGCGGACTTAACCTCTTCAACCTATGGGGGCGCTATTTCATTATTGGATAAATCCGGGATGGCTCGACGCAAGAAGTTCAGGAACGTCCCCGTGTGTCTCTTGAATCAAAAACAGAATCTAGAGAAGGTTCTATATGTTCTATTTTGATGTTCTCTTGTCCCTAACCGCTTAACTAACCCCTGAGCATTGTGGGAATAGAACACCTACCCTGCCATGACGATGAAGAAGTCCAGTCGGTTCCAAGTGTCGCCAAGGTAACACTTAGAACCGAAGATCCCCAGAGCCACCATCTTAATGACCATCTCCACCGCGAAAAATGCAAAGATACAGTCATCAAACACCTAGAACAGTAGAACAGACAAAGATACAGTCATCAAACACCTAGAACAGTAGAACAGACAAAGATACAGTCATCAAACACCTAGAACAGTAGAACAGACAAAGATACAGCCATCAAACACCTAGAACAGACAAAGATACAGTCATCAAACACCTAGAACAGTAGAACAGACAAAGATACAGTCATCAAACACCTAGAACAGTAGAACAGACAAAGATACAGTCATCAAACACCTAGAACAGTAGAACAGACAAAGATACAGTCATCAAACACCTAGAACAGTAGAACAGACAAAGATACAGTCATCAAACACCTAGAACAGTAGAACAGACAAAGATACAGTCATCAAACACCTAGAACAGTAGAACAGACAAAGATACAGTCATCAAACACCTAGAACAGACAAAGATACAGTCATCAAACACCTAGAACAGTAGAACAGACAAAGATACAGTCATCAAACACCTAGAACAGTAGAACAGACAAAGATACAGTCATCAAACACCTAGAACAGTAGAACAGACAAAGATACAGTCATCAAACACCTAGAACAGTAGAACAGACAAAGATACAGTCATCAAACACCTAGAACAGACAAAGATACAGTCATCAAACACCTAGAACAGTAGAACAGACAAAGATACAGTCGTCAAACACCTAGAACAGACAAAGATACAGTCATCAAACACCCAGAACAGTAGAACAGACAAATATACATTCATCAAACACCTAGAACAGACAAAGATACAATCATCAAACACCTAGAACAGTAGAACAGACAAAGATACAGTCGTCAAACACCTAGAACAGACAAAGATACAGTCATCAAACACCTAGAACAGTAGAACAGACAAAGATACAGTCATCAAACACCTAGAACAGTAGAACAGACAAAGATACAGTCATCAAACACCTAGAACAGACAAAGATACAGTCATCAAACACCTAGAACAGTAGAACAGACAAAGATACAGTCATCAAACACCTAGAACAGTAGAACAGACAAAGATACAGTCATCAAACACCTAGAACAGTAGAACAGACAAAGATACAGTCATCAAACACCTAGAACAGACAAAGATACAGTCATCAAACACCTAGAACAGTAGAACAGACAAAGATACAGTCATCAAACACCTAGAACAGACAAAGATACAGTCATCAAACACCTAGAACAGACAAATATACATTCATCAAACACCTAGAACAGTAGAACAGACAAATATACAATCATCAAACACCTAGAACAGACAAAGATACAATCATCAAACACCTAGAACAGACAAAGATACAGTCATCAAACACCTAGAACAGACAAAGATACAATCATCAAACACCTAGAACAGACAAAGATACAATCATCAAACACCTAGAACAGACAAAGATACAGTCATCAAACACCTAGAACATTAGAACAGACAAAGATACAGTCAACAAACACCTAGAACAGACAAAGATACAATCATCAAACACCTAGAACAGACAAAGATACAATCATCAAACACCTAGAACAGACAAAGATACAGTCATCAAACACCTAGAACAGACAAAGATACAATCATCAAACACCTAGAACAGACAAAGATACAATCATCAAACACCTAGAACAGACAAAGATACAGTCATCAAACACCTAGAACATTAGAACAGACAAAGATACAGTCAACAAACACCTGGAACAGACAAAGATACAATCATCAAACACCTAGAACAGACAAATATACAGTCATCAAACACCTAGAACAGACAAAGATACAGTCATCAAACACCTAGAACAGACAAAGATACAGTCATCAAACACCTAGAACATTAGAACAGACAAAGATACAATCATCAAACACCTAGAACAGACAAAGATACAGTCAACAAACACCTAGAACAGACAAAGATACAGTCATCACCTAGAACAAGGTAGAGTCACCAAGACGAGACTTTATAGCTGAGGGGTGAGAGGTTATAGGTGAGGTGTTGATGGTGAGGGGTGAGAGGTTATAGGTGAGGGATGAGGTGTTGATGGTGAGGGGTGAGAGGTTATAGGTTAGGGTGAGGTGTTGATGGTGAGGGGTGAGAGGTTATAGGTGAGGGATGAGGTGTTGATGGTGAGGGGTGAGAGGTTATAGGTGAGGGGTGAGGTGTTGATGGTGAGGGGTGAGAGGTTATAGGTGAGGGTGAGAGGTTATAGGTGAGGGGTGAGAGGTAATAGGTGAGGGTGAGAGGTTATAGGTGAGGGGTGAGAGGTTATAGGTGAGGGGTTATAGGTGAGGTGAGAGGTTATAGGTGAGGGGTGAGAGGTTATAGGTGAGGGGTTAGGTGTTGATGGTGAGGGTGAGAGGTTATAGGTGAGGGTGAGAGATTATAGGTGAGGGGTTATAGGTGAGGGGTGAGAGGTTATAGGTGAGAGGAGAGATTATAGGTGAGAGGTGATAGGTTATAGGTGAGGGTGAGAGGTTATAGGTGAGGGGTTATAGGTGAGGGGTGAGAGGTTATAGGTGAGGGGTTAGGTGTTGATGGTGAGGGGTGAGAGGTTATAGGTGAGGGGTGAGAGGTTATAGGTGAGGGGTGAGAGGTTATAGGTGAGAGGTTATAGGTGAGGGGTGAGAGGTTATAGGTGAGGGGTGAGAGGTGAGAGGTTAGAGGTGATAGGAGAGAGGTGAGAGGTTATAGGTGAGAGGTGAGAGGTTATAGGTGAGGGGTGAGAGGTTATAGGTGAGGGGTTATAGGTGAAGGGTGAGAGGTTATAGGTGAGAGGTGATAGGTTATAGGTGAGGGTGAGAGGTTATAGGTGAGGGGTGAGAGGTTATAGGTGAGAGGTGAGAGGTTATGGGGTGAGGGGTTAGGTGTTGATGGTGAGGGGGTGAGAGGTTATAGGTGAGAGGATATAGGTTAGAGGTTATAGGTTAGAGGTGAGAGGTTAGGTGTTGATGGTGAGGGATGAGAGGTTATAAGTGAGAGGTTATAGGTGAGAGGTTATAGGTTAGAGGTGAGAGGTTAGGTGTTGATGGTGAGGGGTGAGAGGTTATAGGTGAGAGGTGAAAGGTTATAGGTGCGAGGTGAGAGGTTATAGGTGAGGGGTGAGAGGTGAGAGGTTATAGGTGAGGGGTGAGAGGTTATAGGTGAGAGGTGATAGGTTATAGGTGAGGGGTGAGAGGTTATAGGTGAGAGGTGAGAGGTGAGAGGTTATAGGTGAGGGGTGAGAGGTTATAGGTGAGGGGTGAGAGGTTATAGGTGAGAGGTGAGAGGTTATAGGTGAGAGGTTATAGGTGAGAGGTTATAGGTGAGAGGTTATAGGTGAGAGGTGAGAGGTTATAGGTGAGGGGTGAGAGGTTATAGGTGAGGTGTTATAGGTGAGGGGTGAGAGGTTATAGGTGAGGGGTTACAGGTGAGGGGTGAGAGGTTATAGGTGAGGTGTCTCAGCCCAGTCAAAACTGTTCGCTGCTCTGGCCCCCAATGGTGGAACAAACTCCCTCACGACGCCAGGACAGCGGAGTCAATCACCACCTTCCGGAGACACCTGAAACCCCACCTCTTAAGGAATACCTAGTATAGGATAAAGTAATCCTTCTCACCCCCTTAAAAGATTTAGATGCACTATTGTAAAGTGGCTGTTCCACTGGATGTCATAAGGTGAATGCACCAATTTGTAAGTCGCTCTGGATAAGAGCGTCTGCTAAATGACTTAAATGTAAATGTAAATGTGTTATAGGTCAGGGGTGAGAGGTTATAGGTGAGGGGTTATAGGTGAGGGGTGAGAGGTTATAGGTGAGGGGTTATAGGTGAGAGGTGAGAGGTTATAGGTGAGAGGTTATAGGTGAGAGGTGAGAGGTTATAGGTGAGAGGTTATAGGTGAGAGGTGAGAGGTGAGAGGTTATAGGTGAGGGGTTATAGGTGAGAGGCTATAGGTGAAAGGTTATAGGTGAGGGGTTATAGGTGAGGGGTGAGAGGTGAGAGGTTTAAAGTAGTACCTACCTGTAGTATGAGGCACCACTCTGCCTGACAGGTGACATCTTCACAGGGTTGGTACATCCCCAGAGTCACACAGTTCAGGAGAATCACTATCATAGAGATGTGTTCAAACCACGTGGAGACCTGGGTTAAGGACTACACACTGAGACATGACCTATGACCTACAGGATCCCCAGCATTAACCACCTGGGTTAAGGACTACACACTGAGACATGGCCTACTGAATACAGACATCACAAAGTACAGGATCCCCAGCATTAACCACGTAGAGACCTGGGTTAAGGACTACACACTGAGACATGGCCTACTGAATACAGACATCACACAGTACAGGATCCCCAGCATTAACCACGTAGAGACCTGGGTTAAGGACTACACACTGAGACATGGCCTACTGAATACAGACATCACACAGTACAGGATCCCCAGCATTAACCACGTAGAGACCTGGGTTAAGGACTACACACTGAGACATGGCCTACTGAATACAGACATCACACAGTACAGGATCCCCAGCATTAACCACGTAGAGACCTGGGTTAAGGACTACACACTGAGACATGGCCTACTGAATACAGACATCACACAGTACAGGATCCCCAGCATTAACCACGTAGAGACCTGGGTTAAGGACTACACACTGGCTACACTCTTAAACTATCAATACCGACAGAATAAGAACAAGTCTTTGATATTAATTACTAGTCTGCAGCTAGGAATTCGGTATCATTGAACGCGAAGAACGACAACCGCCGAAACATCCATTCTATAACAAATTAATGAATGTCGCTCTGAACTATTCCATCTAACCAAGACAGAGAGAGCGAGACGGACAAAACTCTCCAACAGAAACAAACTTTTCAACAGAGATCCCGACGACACACTGAGCGTAAATATATAAATATTGATCGCAATTGTTCCCGAATGAGTGAGCGTTCATGTGCAAAGGATTAGCATTTCAATTGTTATAATTATCAACTGTGTGTTGTCTTATCTCAGTCGACCCCCACTTCCCTTTTGTACACCAAGCCGCGATGCCGGTTCAGCCCACCAGGGCACATTCCCCTATCATTTCATGTAACCACGTTTACCTTGTTTGTTTGTTTGTTTATGCATTTCTGTGAATTACTTAGTTAGTAATAAATACATTATTTAAGACAATTGATGTATGGATGACTCATAGTGAAGACTGGGGTCGTGTAGATAACCAACAATTTACAGAATCATGGTACAACACTGCCTCTTATCTGTGACTGTATTCATGATACAACACTGCCTCTTATCTGTGACTGTATTCATGATACAACACCGCCTCTTACCTGTGACTGTATTCATGATACAACACTGCCTCTTATCTGTGACTGTATTCATGATACAACACTGTCTCTTATCTGTGACTGTATTCATGATACAACACTGCCTCTTACCTGTGACTGTATTCATGATACAGCACTGCCTCTTATCTGTGACTGTATTCATGATACAACACTGCCTCTTACCTGTATTCATGATACAACACTGCCTCTTATCTGTGACTGTATTCATGATACAGCACTGCCTCTTATCTGTGACTGTATTCATGATACAGCACTGCCTCTTATCTGTGACTGTATTCATGATACAACACTGCCTCTTATCTGTATTCATGATACAGCACTGCCTCTTATCTGTGACTGTATTCATGATACAACACTGCCTCTTACCTGTATTCATGATACAACACTGCCTCTTATCTGTGACTGTATTCATGATACAGCACTGCCTCTTATCTGTGACTGTATTCATGATACAGCACTGCCTCTTATCTGTGACTGTATTCATGATACAACACTGCCTCTTATCTGTATTCATGATACAACACTGCCTCTTATCTGTATTCATGATACAACACTGCCTCTTATCTGTGACTGTATTCATGATACAACACTGCCTCTTATCTGTGACTGTATTCATGATACAGCACTGCCTCTTACCTGTATTCATGATACAACACTGCCTCTTACCTGTATTCATGACACAACACTGCCTCTTATCTGTGACTGTATTCATGATACAACACTGCCTCTTATCTGTGACTGTATTCATGATACAACACTGCCTCTACCTGTATTCATGATACAGCACTGCCTCTTACCTGTGACTGTATTCATGATACAACACTGCCTCTTATCTGTGACTGTATTCATGATACAGCACTGCCTCTTATCTGTGACTGTATTCATGATACAGCACTGCCTCTTATCTGTGACTGTATTCATAATACAACACTGCCTCTTATCTGTATTCATGATACAGCACTGCCTCTTACCTGTGACTGTATTCATGATACAACACTGCCTCTTATCTGTGACTGTATTCATGATACAGCACTGCCTCTTATCTGTGACTGTATTCATGATACAGCACTGCCTCTTATCTGTGACTGTATTCATGATACAACACTGCCTCTTATCTGTATTCATGATACAGCACTGCCTCTTATCTGTATTCATGATACAACACTGCCTCTTATCTGTATTCATGATACAACACTGCCTCTTATCTGTGACTGTATTCATGATACAGCACTGCCTCTTATCTGTGACTGTATTCATGATACAGCACTGCATCTTATCTGTGACTGTATTCATGATACAGCACTGCCTCTTATCTGTGACTGTATTCATGATACAACACTGCCTCTTATCTGTGACTGTGTTCATGATACAACACTGCCTCTTATCTGTGACTGTATTCATGATACAACACTGCCTCTTATCTGTGACTGTATTCATGATACAACACTGCCTCTTACCTGTGACTGTATTCATGAAACAACACTGCCTCTTATCTGTGACTGTATTCATGATACAGCACTGCCTCTTACCTGTGACTGTATTCATGATACAACACTGCCTCTTATCTGTGACTGTATTCATGATACAACACTGCCTCTTATCTGTGACTGTATTCATGATACAACACTGCCTCTTACCTGTGACTGTATTCATGATACAGCACTGCCTCTTATCTCTGACTGTATTCATGATACAACACTGCCTCTTATCTGTGACTGTGTTCATGATACAGCACTGCCTCTTATCTGTGACTGTATTCGTGATACAACACTGCCTCTTATCTGTGACTGTGTTCATGATACAACACTGCCTCTTATCTGTGACTGTATTCGTGATACAACACTGCCTCTTATCTGTGACTGTATTCATGATACAGCACTGCCTCTTATCTCTGACTGTATTCATGATACAACACTGCCTCTTATCTGTGACTGTGTTCATGATACAACACTGTCTCTTACCTGTGACTGTATTCATGATACAACACTGCCTCTTACCTGTGACTGTATTCATGATACAACACTGCCTCTTATCTGTGACTGTATTCATGATACAACACTGCCTCTTATCTGTGACTGTATTCATGATACAGCACTGCCTCTTATCTGTGACCTTATTCATGATACAACACTGCCTCTTATCTGTATTCATGATACAACACTGCCTCTTATCTGTGACTGTATTCATGATACAACACTGCCTCTTATCTGTGACTGTATTCATGATACAGCACTGCCTCTTATCTGTGACTGTATTCATGATACAACACTGCCTCTTATCTGTGACTGTATTCATGATACAACACTGCCTCTTATCTGTGACTGTATTAATGATACAACACTGCCTCTTACCTGTGACTGTATTCATGATACAACACTGCCTCTTATCTGTGACTGTATTCATGATACAGCACTGCCTCTTATCTGTGACTTTATTCATGATACAGCACTGCCTCTACCTGTGACTGTATTCATGATACAGCACTGCCTCTTATCTGTGACTGTATTCATGATACAACACTGCCTCTACCTGTGACTGTATTCATGATACAACACTGCCTCTTATCTGTGACTGTATTCATGATACAACACTGCCTCTTATCTGTGACTGTATTCATGATACAACACTGCCTCTTATCTGTGACTGTATTCATGGTACAGCACTGCCTCTTATCTGTGACTGTATTCATGGTACAGCACTGCCTCTTATCTGTGACTGTATTCATGATACAACACTGCCTCTTATCTGTGACTGTATTCATGATACAACACTGCCTCTTATCTGTGACTGTATTCATGATACAACACTGCCTCTTATCTGTGACTGTATTCATGGTACAACACTGCCTCTTACCTGTGACTGTATTCATGATACAGCACTGCCTCTTATCTGTGACTGTATTCATGATACAGCACTGCCTCTTACCTGTATTCATGATACAACACTGCCTCTTACCTGTGACTGTATTCATGATACAGCACTGCCTCTTATCTGTGACTGTATTCATGATACAGCACTGCCTCTTACCTGTATTCATGATACAACACTGCCTCTTACCTGTATTCATGATACAGCACTGCCTCTTATCTGTGACTGTATTCATGATACAACACTGCCTCTTACCTGTATTCATGATACAGCACTGCCTCTTATCTGTGACTGTATTCATGATACAGCACTGCCTCTTATCTGTGACTGTATTCATGATACAGCACTGCCTCTTATCTGTGACTGTATTCATGATACAGCACTGCCTCTTATCTGTGACTGTATTCATGATACAACACTGCCTCTTACCTGTGACTTTATTCACGATGCAAATGAAACAAATGAATCCTTCTTTCACCAGAAGATAAATTGATTTTTGTCTGGACGTTAAGTTATTTTGGTCATGTTGCTTACAGACCCAGTCATTCATTACGTACGCCCGAGGGCCCTCATCGTCCGTTCTAAACAAAACGGTTGCTAAGCAATCGATAACATCAGCTAACTCACTCATGTCAAACATTGAACCTGGAATGAAAGCAAAACATTGTTTTCCGAATTCAGGAGTACAGGCAGATCAGCGAGTCTGAAATTAACCCCCACAGCTGTACTAAAACTAAATGCTAAGCTGGAAGCAAGGGATGCTAGTAGAGAGAAATACAAGAGACGATTCAGACAGAGACATTATATGCTAGTAGAGATAAATACAAGAGACGATTCAGACAGAGACATTATATTCTAGTAGAGATAAATACAAGAGACGATTCAGACAGAGATATTATATTCTAGTAGAGATAAATACAAGAGACGACTCAGACAGAGACATCATATTCTAGTAGAGATAAATACAAGAGACGACTCAGACAGCAACATGATACTCTGACGGAGACTCAGTGATAACTTGCAGAAGGACCTGTTACCAGGCAACAGGTGTGTCTGTGACGGCCAATACGGCACGGCTGGGAACGCTGCTCATCCAATCGGCATGCAGGACACAAACAAACAGTTTTATAAAGATATATTATAAACTGGGTGGGTTGAGCCCTTAATGCTGATTGGCTGACAGCTTTGGTATATCAGACCGTATACCACGATAAAATATGTATTTTTACTGCTCTAATTACACTACAAACAGCTGGTACCACTAATACACAGTAGAATACAGCATTATACTACAAACAGCTGGTACCACTAATACACAGTAGAATACAGCATTATACTACAGACAGCTGGTACCACTAATACACAGTAGAATACAGCATTATACTACAAACAGCTGGTACCACTAATACACAGTAGAATACAGCATTATACTACAGACAGTTGGTACCACTAATACACAGTAGAATACAGCATTATACTACAGACAGTTGGTACCACTAATACACAGTAGAATACAGCATTATACTACAGACAGCTGGTACCACTAATAAACAGTAGAATACAGCATTATACTACAGACAGTTGGTACCACTAATACACAGTAGAATACAGCATTATACTACAGACAGTTGGTACCACTAATACACAGTAGAATACAGCATTATACTACAAACAGCTGGTACCACTAATACACAGTAGAATACAGCATTACACTACAAACAGCTGGTACCACTAATACACAGTAGAATACAGCATTATACTACAGACAGTTGGTACCACTAATACACAGTAGAATACAGCATTATACTACAGACAGCTGGTACCACTAATACACAGTAGAATACAGCATTATACTACAGACAGTTGGTACGACTAATACACAGTAGAATACAGCATTATACTACAGACAGTTGGTACCACTAATACACAGTAGAATACAGCATTATACTACAAACAGCTGGTACCACTAATACACAGTAGAATACAGCATTACACTACAAACAGCTGGTACCACTAATACACAGTAGAATACAGCATTATACTACAGACAGCTGGTACCACTAATACACAGTAGAATACAGCATTATACTACAGACAGTTGGTACCACTAATACACAGTAGAATACAGCATTATACTACAGACAGCTGGTACCATTAATACACAGTAGAATACAGCATTATACTACAAACACACAGTAGAATACAGCATTATACTACAAACAGCTGGTACCACTAATACACAGTAGAATACAGCATTATACTACAGACAGCTGGTACCACTAATACACAGTAGAATACAGCATTATACTACAAACAGCTGGTACCACTAATACACAGTAGAATACAGCATTATACTACAGACAGCTGGTACCACTAATACACAGTAGAATACAGCATTACACTACAAACAGCTGTAATATACAGGATAACAGACACCGAGCTGATGAGAGAATATGAGCAGTGATGTCGGGGCTCGTTTCCATAAACACGGCTCGGTACGGCCATAGAGCCAAAATATCATTTCACGGTATTTTAAAAAATCGAGACGGTATTTCATGTTTTTTTTTAAATATAAGTCTCCCATGTTGTTTTTTCAATAATAAAAGTCTCCCATGTTGTTTTTTCATAATAAAAGTCTCCCATGTTGTTTTTTCAATAATATAAGTCTCCCATTTTTTTCTCAATAATAAAATTCTCCCACGTTGTTTTTTCATAATATAAGTCTCCCATGTTGTTTTTTCAATAATAAAAGTCTCCCACGTTGTTCTTTCAATAATAAAAGTCTCCCATGTTGTTTTTTCATAATATAAGTCTCCCATGTTGTTTTTCAATAATAAAGTCTCCCATGTTGTTTTTTCATAATAAAAGTCTCCCATGTTGTTTTTTCATAATAAAAGTCTCCCATGTTGTTTTTTCAATAATAAAAGTCTCCCATGTTGTTTTTTCATAATAAAAGTCTCCCATTTTGTTTTTCATAATAAAAGTCTCCCATGTTGTTTTTTCAATAATAAAAGTCTCCCATGTTGTTTTTTCAATAATAAAAGTCTCCCATGTTGTTTTTTCAATAATAAAAGTCTCCCATGTTGTTTTTTCAATAATAAAAGTCTCCCATGTTGTTTTTCATAATAAAAGTCTCCCATGTTGTTTTTTCAATATTAAAAGTCACCCATGTTGTTTTTTCAATAATAAAAGTCTCCCATGTTGTTTTTTCAATAATAAAAGTCTCCCATGTTGTTTTTTCATAATAAAAGTCTCCCATGTTGTTTTTTCAATATTAAAAGTCTCCCATGTTGTTTTTCATAATATAAGTCTCCCATGTTGTTTTTTCATAATAAAAGTCTCCCATGTTGTTTTTCATAATAAAAGTCTCCCATGTTGTTTTTTCATAATATAAGTCTCCCATGTTGTTTTTTCATAATAAACGTCTCCCATGTTGTTTTTCATAATAAACGTCTCCCATGTTGTTTTTTCATAATAAAAGTCTCCCATGTTGTTTTTTTCATAATAAAAAGTCTCCCATGTTGTTTTCAATATTAAAAGTCACCCATGTTGTTTTTTCAATAATAAAAGTCTCCCATGTTGTTTTTTCAATAATAAAAGTCTCCCCATGTTGTTTTTTCAATAATAAAAGTCTCCCATGTTGTTTTTTCAATAATAAAAGTCTCCCATGTTGTTTTTCATAATAAAATCAATCATTTCCCCACTGCCACGTAGGGCTGCACGATACGGGCAAAACAATCTAGGACTCATTTTTAACCAAGTGTTGCACTTGTGATTTAGAGCAAAACACTTTGGGTGAACTGTTGTAATCATGGGAATAGAATGATTATTCTAAGGATAAAGTTAGAATATAACAGTGGGCACTTTAAATACAGTGTTGTTTAACATAACAATTCATGAAAATGCCAGGGAGGAGTTATTGTGATAGGGAAGGAACCAAAGTGTTGATAAGTGTTTCCTAGGGTACCCTATACTCTTGGTAAATTGGCTACATGGAATGAGAGAGAGAGAAAGACTTGATCAATCCCCTCCTTCCCATCCCCCTCTCCTCTCCTCCCTCTCTTCCCCCCACTCCTCCCTCTCCTCTCCTCTCCTCTCCTCCTCTCCTCTCCTCTCCTCTCCTCTCCTCCCCTCTCCTCTCCTCCCTCTCCTCTCCTCTCCTCCCCTCCCTCTCCTCTCCTCCCTCTCTTCCCCCACTCCTCCCTCTCTTCTCTCCCTCCTCCCCTCTCCTCTCCCCCACTCCTCTCCTCTCCTCCCTCTCTTCCCCCACTCCTCCCTCTCCTCTCCTCTCCCTCTCCTCTCCCTCTCCTCTCCTCTCCCTCTCCTCTCCTCTCCTATCCTATCCTATCCTCTCCCTCTCCTCTCCTCTCCCTCTCCTCTCCTATCCTCTCCTCTCCTCTCCTCTCCTCTCCTCTCCTCTCCTCTCCCTCCCTCTCTTCCCCTCCATCTTTCATTAGCAGAAAGCAACTCAGTCTAATCAGACATAGTAACCAAGAGCACGGACAGGATCAGAAGGTAGTGTTGAGTCTGTTATATAGTGAACCATCTGCTGAAGACATCTGCTCTACCAACCACTACTGTCTGTTATACCTATCTGTTAGTTAACTACTGGGACCTCGGCCTGCAGAGTCTCTATCTATCTGTTAGTTAACTACTGGGACCTCGGCCTGCAGAGTCTCTATCTATCTGTTAGTTAACTACTGGGACCTCTGCCTGCAGAGTCTCTATCTATCTGATAGTTAACTACTGGGACCTCAGCCTGCAGAGTCTCTATCTATCTGTTAGTTAACTACTGGGACCTCAGCCTGCAGAGTCTCTATCTATCTGTTAGTTAACTACTGGGACCTCGGCCTACAGAGTCTCTATCTATCTGTTAGCTAACTACTGGGACCTCGGCCTGCAGAGTCTCTATCTATCTGTTAGCTAACTACTGGGACCTCAGCCTGCAGAGTCTCTATCTATCTGTTAGTTAACTACTGGGACCTCAGCCTACAGAGTCTCTATCTATCTGTTAGCTAACTACTGGGACCTCGGCCTGCAGAGTCTCTATCTATCTGTTAGCTAACTACCGGGACCTCAGCCTGCAGAGTCTCTATCTATCTGTTAGTTAACTACTGGGACCTCAGCCTGCAGAGTCTCTATCTATCTGTTAGTTAACTACTGGGACCTCGGCCTGCAGAGTCTCTATCTATCTGTTAGTTAACTACTGGGACCTCGGCCTGCAGAGTCTCTATCTATCTGTTAGCTAACTACTGGGACCTCGGCCTGCAGAGTCTCTTTCTATCTGTTAGCTAACTACTGGGACCTCGGTCTCTATCTATCTATTAGCTAACTACTGGGACCTCGGCCTGCAGAGTCTCTATCTATCTGTTAGTTAACTACTGGGACCTCAGCCTGCAGAGTCTCTATCTATCTGTTAGCTAACTACTGGGACCTCGGCCTGCAGAGTCTCTTTCTATCTGTTAGCTACCTACTGGGACCTCGGCCTGCAGAGTCTCTTTCTATCTGTTAGCTAACTACTGGGACCTCGGTCTCTATCTATCTGCTAGTTAACTACTTGGACATTAGCCTGCAGAGTCTCTATCTATCTGTTAGCTAACTACTGGGACCTCAGCCTGCAGAGTCTCTATCTATCTGTTAGTTAACTACTGGGACCTCGGTCTCTATCTATCTGTTCGCTAACTACTGGGACCTCAGCCTGCAGAGTCTCTTATCTATCTGTTAGCTAACTACTGGGACCTTGGCCTGCAGAGTCTATTTCTATCTGTTAGCTAACTACTGGGACCTCGGTCTCTATCTATCTATTAGCTAACTACTGGGACCTCGGCCTGCAGAGTCTATTTCTATCTGTTAGCCAACTACTGGGACCTCGGTCTCTATCTATCTATTAGCTAACTACTGGGACCTCGGCCTGCAGAGTCTCTATCTATCTGTTAGTTAACTACTGGGACCTCGGTCTCTATCTATCTGTTAGCTAACTATTGGGACCTCAGCCTGCAGAGTCTCTATCTATCTGTTAGTTAACTACTGGGACCTCGGCCTGCAGAGTCTCTTTCTATGTGTTAGTTAACTACTGGGACCTCGGTCTCTATCTATCTGTTAGCTAACTACTGGGACCTCAGCCTGCAGAGTCTCTTATCTATCTGTTAGCTAACTACTGGGACCTTGGTCTGCAGAGTCTATTTCTATCTGTTAGCTAACTACTGGGACCTCGGTCTCTATCTATCTATTAGCTAACTACTGGGACCTCATCCTGCAGAGTCTCTATCTATCTGTTAGTTAACTACTGGGACCTCAGCCTGCAGAGTCTCTATCTATCTGTTAGTTAACTACTGGGACCTCGGTCTCTATCTATCTGTTCGCTAACTACTGGGACCTCAGCCTGCAGAGTCTCTTATCTATCTGTTAGCTAACTACTGGGACCTTGGCCTGCAGAGTCTATTTCTATATGTTAGCTAACTACTGGGACCTCGGTCTCTATCTATCTATTAGCGAACTACTGGGACCTCGGCCTGCAGAGTCTCTATCTATCTGTTGGTTAACTACTGGGACCTCAGTCTCTATCTATCTGTTCGCTAACTACTGGGACCTCGGCCTGCAGAGTCTCTATCGATCTGTTAGTTAACTACTGGGACCTCGGCCTGCAGAGTCTCTATCTATCTGTTAGCTAACTACTGGGACCTCGGTCTCTATCTATCTGTTAGCTAACTACTGGGACCTCAGCCTGCAGAGTCTCTATCTATCTGTTAGTTAACTACTGGGACCTCGGTCTCTATCTATCTGTTAGCTAACTACTGGGATCTCAGCCTGCAGAGTCTCTATCTATCTGTTAGTTAACTACTGGGACCTCGGTCTCTATCTATCTGTTAGCTAACTACTGGGATCTCAGCCTGCAGAGTCTCTATCTATCTGTTAGTTAACTACTGGGACCTCGGTCTCTATCTATCTGTTAGCTAACTATTGGGGCCTCAGCCTGCACAGTCTCTATCTATCTGTTAGTTAACTACTGGGACCTCGCCTGCAGAGTCTCTATCTATCTGTTAGTTAACTACTGGGACCTCGGCCTACAGAGTCTCTATCTATCTGTTAGCTAACTACTGGGACCTCGGCCTGCAGAGTCTCTATCTATCTGTTAGCTAACTACTGGGACCTCAGCCTGCAGAGTCTCTATCTATCTGTTAGTTAACTACTGGGACCTCGGCCTACAGAGTCTCTATCTATCTGTTAGCTAACTACTGGGACCTCGGCCTGCAGAGTCTCTATCTATCTGTTAGCTAACTACCGGGACCTCAGCCTGCAGAGTCTCTATCTATCTGTTAGTTAACTACTGGGACCTCAGCCTGCAGAGTCTCTATCTATCTGTTAGCTAACTACTGGGACCTCGCCTGCAGAGTCTCTATCTATCTGTTAGTTAACTACTGGGACCTCGGCCTGCAGAGTCTCTATCTATCTGTTAGCTAACTACTGGGACCTCGGCCTGCAGAGTCTCTTTCTATCTGTTAGCTAACTACTGGGACCTCGGTCTCTATCTATCTATTAGCTAACTACTGGGACCTCGGCCTGCAGAGTCTCTATCTATCTGTTAGTTAACTACTGGGACCTCAGCCTGCAGAGTCTCTATCTATATGTTAGCTAACTACTGGGACCTCGGCCTGCAGAGTCTCTTTCTATCTGTTAGCTACCTACTGGGACCTCGGCCTGCAGAGTCTCTTTCTATCTGTTAGCTAACTACTGGGACCTCGGTCTCTATCTATCTGCTAGTTAACTACTTGGACATTAGCCTGCAGAGTCTCTATCTATCTGTTAGCTAACTACTGGGACCTCAGCCTGCAGAGTCTCTATCTATCTGTTAGTTAACTACTGGGACCTCGGTCTCTATCTATCTGTTCGCTAACTACTGGGACCTCAGCCTGCAGAGTCTCTTATCTATCTGTTAGCTAACTACTGGGACCTTGGCCTGCAGAGTCTATTTCTATCTGTTAGCTAACTCTATCTATCTATTAGCTAACTACTGGGACCTCGGCCTGCAGAGTCTATTTCTATCTGTTAGCTAACTACTGGGACCTCGGTCTCTATCTATCTATTAGCTAACTACTGGGACCTCGGCCTGCAGAGTCTCTATCTATCTGTTAGTTAACTACTGGGACCTCGGTCTCTATCTA
>NW_026279169.1:0-10000 GCF_023373465.1 Oncorhynchus keta | reverse complement strand
GAGAGGGACTCCTCTCTCCTCTCCAAGACCAGAAACCCAGCCTAGAGACGTATTATATAGAGAGGAACTGTTCTACACTAGAGAGGGACTCCTCTCTCCTCTCCAAGACCAGAAACCCAGCCTAGAGATGTATTATATAGAGAGGGAACTGTTCTACACTAGAGAGGGACTCCTCTCCCTCTCCAAGACCAGAAACCCAGCCTAGAGACGTATTATATAGAGAGGGAACTGTTCTACACTAGAGAGGACTCCTCTCCCTCTCCAAGACCAGAAACCCAGCCTAGAGATGTATTATATAGAGAGGTAACTGTTCTACACTAGAGAGGACTCCTCTCCCTCTCCAAGACCAGAAACCCAGCCTAGAGATGTATTATATAGAGAGGTAACTGTTCTACACTAGAGGGACTCCTCTCTCCTCTCCAAGACCAGAAACCCAGCCTAGAGACGTATTATATAGAGAGGGAACTGTTTCTACACTAGAGAGGGACTCCTCTCTCCTCTCCAAGACCAGAAACCCAGCCTAGAGATGTATTATATAGAGAGGAACTGTTCTACACTAGAGAGGGACTCCTCTCTCCTCTCCAAGACCAGAAACCCAGCCTAGAGATGTATTATATAGAGAGGAACTGTTCTACACTAAAGAGGACTCCTCTCTCCTCTCCAAGACCAGAAACCCAGCCTAGAGATGTATTATATAGAGAGGTAACTGTTCTACACTAGAGAGGACTCCTCTCTCTCCTCTCCAAGACCAGAAACCCAGCCTAGAGATGTATTATATAGAGAGGTAACTATAGAGAGGTAACGTATTACATAGAGAGGTAACTGTTCTACACTAGAGAGGACTCCTCTCTCCCTCTCCAAGTATTGTTTTCCTCTCTACTACAGTCATCGTGACTAATTAGACTGGTTGTCTTCCATCATTTAGCGTCGTCTTGTCCCGACTTTGGTCTCAACTCTTTTTGGTGGACCACTAAAGGCTTAATGAACACTCGTTCATCACGCACGCACTCACAAACTCTCCCCTCCCTCCCTCCCTCCCCTCTCCTCTCCTCTCCTCTCTCCTCCCCTCCCCTCTCCTTCACTCTCCTCTCAGATCAGACCTCCCGACAGAGAGAAACAGTCAGTCAGAGATACAGTCAGAGATACAGTCAGAGTCACAGTCAGAGATACAGTCAGAGATACAGTCAGAGATACAGTCAGAGTCACAGTCAGAGATACAGTCAGAGATACAGTCAGAGATACAGTCAGAGTCACAGTCAGAGATACAGTCAGAGTCACAGTCAGAGATACAGTCAGAGATACAGTCAGAGTCACAGTCAGAGATACAGTCAGAGATACAGTCAGAGATACAGTCAGAGATACAGTCAGAGATACAGTCAGAGTCACAGTCAGTGATACAGTCAGAGTCACAGTCAGAGATACAGTCAGAGATACAGTCAGAGATACAGTCAGAGATACAGTCAGAGTCACAGTCAGAGATACAGTCAGAGTCACAGTCAGAGATACAGTCAGAGATACAGTCAGAGTCACAGTCAGAGATACAGTCAGAGATACAGTCAGAGATACAGTCAGAGATACAGTCAGAGATACAGTCAGAGTCACAGTCAGAGATACAGTCAGAGTCACAGTCAGAGATACAGTCAGAGATACAGTCAGAGATACAGTCAGAGATACAGTCAGAGATACAGTCAGAGTCACAGTCAGTGATACAGTCAGAGTCACAGTCAGAGATACAGTCAGAGATACAGTCAGAGATACAGTCAGAGATACAGTCAGAGTCACAGTCAGAGATACAGTCAGAGATACAGTCAGAGATACAGTCAGAGTCACAGTCAGAGATACAGTCAGAGTTACAGTCAGAGATACAGTCAGAGATACAGTCAGAGATACAGTCAGAGACACAGTCAGAGATACAGTCAGAGATACAGTCAGAGTCACAGTCAGAGATACAGTCAGAGATACAGTCAGAGATACAGTCAGAGATACAGTCAGAGTCACAGTCAGTGATACAGTCAGAGTCACAGTCAGAGATACAGTCAGAGATACAGTCAGAGATACAGTCAGAGATACAGTCAGAGTCACAGTCAGTGATACAGTCAGAGTCACAGTCAGAGATACAGTCAGAGATACAGTCAGAGATACAGTCAGAGATACAGTCAGAGTCACAGTCAGAGATACAGTCAGAGATACAGTCAGAGATACAGTCAGAGTCACAGTCAGAGATACAGTCAGAGTTACAGTCAGAGATACAGTCAGAGTTACAGTCAGAGATACAGTCAGAGATACAGTCAGAGATACAGTCAGAGATACAGTCAGAGTTACAGTCAGAGATACAGTCAGAGATACAGTCAGAGTCACAGTCAGAGATACAGTCAGAGATACAGTCAGTCAGAGATACAGTCAGAGATACAGTCAGAGATACAGTCAGAGATACAGTCAGTCAGAGATACAGTCAGAGATACAGTCAGAGATACAGTCAGAGATACAGTCAGAGATACAGTCAGAGTTACAGTCAGAGACACAGTCAGAGTCACAGTCAGAGTCACAGTCAGAGATACAGTCAGAGATACAGTCAGAGATACAGTCAGAGTTACAGTCAGAGACACAGTCAGAGTTACAGTCAGAGTCACAGTCAGAGATACAGTCAGAGTCACAGTCAGAGATACAGTCAGAGATACAGTCAGAGATACAGTCAGAGATACAGTCAGAGTCACAGTCAGAGATACAGTCAGAGATACAGTCAGAGATACAGTCAGAGTCACAGTCAGTGATACAGTCAGAGTCACAGTCAGAGATACAGTCAGAGATACAGTCAGAGATACAGTCAGAGATACAGTCAGAGTCACAGTCAGAGATACAGTCAGAGATACAGTCAGAGATACAGTCAGAGTCACAGTCAGAGATACAGTCAGAGTTACAGTCAGAGATACAGTCAGAGTTACAGTCAGAGATACAGTCAGAGATACAGTCAGAGATACAGTCAGAGATACAGTCAGAGTTACAGTCAGAGATACAGTCAGAGATACAGTCAGAGTCACAGTCAGAGATACAGTCAGAGATACAGTCAGTCAGAGATACAGTCAGAGATACAGTCAGAGATACAGTCAGAGATACAGTCAGAGATACAGTCAGAGTTACAGTCAGAGACACAGTCAGAGTCACAGTCAGAGATACAGTCAGAGTCACAGTCAGAGATACAGTCAGAGATACAGTCAGAGATACAGTCAGAGTCACAGTCAGAGATACAGTCAGAGATACAGTCAGTCAGAGATACAGTCAGAGATACAGTCAGAGATACAGTCAGAGATACAGTCAGAGATACAGTCAGAGTTACAGTCAGAGACACAGTCAGAGTCACAGTCAGAGATACAGTCAGAGTCACAGTCAGAGATACAGTCAGAGATACAGTCAGAGATACAGTCAGAGATACAGTCAGAGATACAGTCAGAGTCACAGTCAGAGATACAGTCAGAGATACAGTCAGAGATACAGTCAGAGATACAGTCAGAGATACAGTCAGAGTTACAGTCAGAGTTACAGTCAGAGATACAGTCAGAGATACAGTCAGAGTTACAGTCAGAGATACAGTCAGAGATACAGTCAGAGATACAGTCAGAGATACAGTCAGAGTTACAGTCAGAGATACAGTCAGAGATACAGTCAGAGATACAGTCAGAGATACAGTCAGAGTTACAGTCAGAGATACAGTCAGAGTCACAGTCAGAGATACAGTCAGAGATACAGTCAGAGTCACAGTCAGAGTTACAGTCAGAGATACAGTCAGAGATACAGTCAGAGATACAGTCAGAGTTACAGTCAGAGATACAGTCAGAGATACAGTCAGAGTCACAGTCAGAGATACAGTCAGAGATACAGTCAGAGATACAGTCAGAGATACAGTCAGAGTTACAGTCAGAGATACAGTCAGAGATACAGTCAGAGATACAGTCAGAGTTACAGTCAGAGTTACAGTCAGAGATACAGTCAGAGATACAGTCAGAGTTACAGTCAGAGATACAGTCAGAGTTACAGTCAGAGATACAGTCAGAGATACAGTCAGAGATACAGTCAGAGACACAGTCAGAGATACAGTCAGAGTCACAGTCAGTCAGAGTCACAGTCAGAGTTACAGTCAGAGTTACAGTCAGAGTCACAGTCAGAGATACAGTCAGAGTCACAGTCAGAGTTACAGTCAGAGTTACAGTCAGAGTCACAGTCAGAGATACAGTCAGAGTCACAATCAGAGTCACAGTCAGAGATACAGTCAGAGTCACAGTCAGTCAGAGTACAGTCAGAGTCACAGTCAGAGTCACAGTCAGAGTCACAATCAGAGTCACAGTCAGAGATACAGTCAGAGTCACAGTCAGTCAGAGTCACAGTCAGAGTCACAGTCAGAGATACAGTCAGAGTCACAGTCAGAGATACAGTCAGAGATACAGTCAGAGATACAGTCAGAGATACAGTCAGAGTCACAGTCAGAGATACAGTCAGAGTCACAGTCAGAGTCACAGTCAGTCAGAGTCACAGTCAGAGTCACAGTCAGAGATACAGTCAGAGTTACAGTCAGAGATACAGTCAGAGATACAGTCAGAGATACAGTCAGAGATACAGTCAGAGTTACAGTCAGAGATACAGTCAGAGATACAGTCAGAGATACAGTCAGAGATACAGTCAGAGTTACAGTCAGAGTCACAGTCAGTCAGAGTCACAGTCAGAGTCACAGTCAGAGATACAGTCAGAGTTACAGTCAGAGATACAGTTAGAGATACAGTCAGAGATACAGTCAGAGTTACAGTCAGAGTCACAGTCAGTCAGAGTCACAGTCAGAGTCACAGTCAGAGTTACAGTCAGAGATACAGTCAGAGATACAGTCAGAGATACAGTCAGAGTTACAGTCAGAGTCACAGTCAGTCAGAGTCACAGTCAGAGTCACAGTCAGAGTTACAGTCAGAGATACAGTCAGAGATACAGTCAGAGATACAGTCAGAGTTACAGTCAGAGTTACAGTCAGAGATACAGTCAGAGTTACAGTCAGAGATACAGTCAGAGATACAGTCAGAGTTACAGTCAGAGATACAGTCAGAGATACAGTCAGAGATACAGTCAGAGATACAGTCAGAGATACAGTCAGAGTCACAGTCAGAGATACAGTCAGAGTCACAGTCAGAGATACAGTCAGAGATACAGTCAGAGATACAGTCAGAGTTACAGTCAGAGATACAGTCAGTCAGAGTCACAGTCAGAGATACAGTCAGAGTCACAGTCAGAGTCACAGTCAGAGTCACAGTCAGAGTTACAGTCAGATATACAGTCAGAGTCACAGTCAGAGATACAGTCAGAGATACAGTCAGAGATACAGTCAGAGTTACAGTCAGAGATACAGTCAGAGATACAGTCAGAGATACAGTCAGAGATACAGTCAGAGATACAGTCAGAGTTACAGTCAGAGATACAGTCAGAGATACAGTCAGAGTTACAGTCAGAGATACAGTCAGAGATACAGTCAGAGATACAGTCAGAGATACAGTCAGAGATACAGTCAGAGTCACAGTCAGAGATACAGTCAGAGATACAGTCAGAGATACAGTCAGAGATACAGTCAGAGTCACAGTCAGAGATACAGTCAGAGATACAGTCAGAGTTACAGTCAGAGTCACAGTCAGAGTCACAGTCAGAGTCACAGTCACAGAGATACAGTCAGAGTCACAGTCAGAGATACAGTCAGAGTCACAGTCAGAGATACAGTCAGAGTCACAGTCAGAGTCACAGTCAGAGTCACAGTCAGAGTCACAGTCAGAGTCACAGTCAGTCAGAGTCACAGTCAGAGTCACAGTCAGAGATACAGTCAGAGTCACAGTCAGAGATACAGTCAGAGATACAGTCAGAGATACAGTCAGAGATACAGTCAGAGATACAGTCAGAGTCACAGTCAGAGATACAGTCAGAGTTACAGTCAGAGTCACAGTCAGAGATACAGTCAGAGATACAGTCAGAGATACAGTCAGAGATACAGTCAGAGTTACAGTCAGAGTCACAGTCAGAGTCACAGTCAGTCAGAGTCACAGTCAGAGTCACAGTCAGAGATACAGTCAGAGTCACAGTCAGAGATACAGTCAGAGTCACAGTCAGTCAGAGTCACAGTCAGAGTCACAGTCAGAGATACAGTCAGAGTTACAGTCAGAGATACAGTCAGAGATACAGTCAGAGATACAGTCAGAGATACAGTCAGAGTCACAGTCAGAGATACAGTCAGAGATACAGTCAGAGATACAGTCAGAGTTACAGTCAGAGTCACAGTCAGAGTCACAGTCAGAGTTACAGTCAGAGATACAGTCAGAGATACAGTCAGAGATACAGTCAGAGATACAGTCAGAGTTACAGTCAGAGATACAGTCAGAGATACAGTCAGAGATACAGTCAGAGATACAGTCACAGTCAGAGTCAGAGTCACAGTAAGAGTCACAATCAGAGTTACAGTCACAGTCACAGTCAAAGTTACAGTCAGAGATACAGTCAGAGTCACAGTCAAAGTTACAGTCAGAGATACAGTCAGAGATACAGTCAGAGATACAGTCAGAGTTACAGTCAGAGTTACAGTCAGAGATACAGTCAGAGATACAGTCAGAGATACAGTCAGAGATACAGTCAGAGTTACAGTCAGAGATACAGTCAGAGATACAGTCAGAGATACAGTCAGAGTTACAGTCAGAGTCACAGTCAGAGATACAGTCAGAGATACAGTCAGAGATACAGTCAGAGATACAGTCAGAGTTACAGTCAGAGATACAGTCAGTCAGAGTCACAGTCAGAGATACAGTCAGAGTCACAGTCAGAGTCACAGTCAGAGTCACAGTCAGAGTTATACAGTCAGATATACAGTCAGAGTCACAGTCAGAGATACAGTCAGAGATACAGTCAGAGATACAGTCAGAGTCACAGTCAGAGATACAGTCAGAGATACAGTCAGAGATACAGTCAGAGATACAGTCAGAGTTACAGTCAGAGATACAGTCAGAGATACAGTCAGAGATACAGTCAGAGTTACAGTCAGAGTTACAGTCAGAGATACAGTCAGAGATACAGTCAGAGTTACAGTCAGAGATACAGTCAGAGATACAGTCAGAGTCACAGTCAGAGATACAGTCAGAGATACAGTCAGAGATACAGTCAGAGATACAGTCAGAGATACAGTCAGAGTTACAGTCAGAGATACAGTCAGAGATACAGTCAGAGTTACAGTCAGAGTTACAGTCAGAGATACAGTCAGAGATACAGTCAGAGATACAGTCAGAGATACAGTCAGAGATACAGTCAGAGTCACAGTCAGAGATACAGTCAGAGTCACAGTCAGAGATACAGTCAGAGATACAGTCAGAGTCACAGTCAGAGTCACAGTCAGAGATACAGTCAGAGATACAGTCAGAGATACAGTCAGAGACACAGCCAGAGATACAGTCAGAGATACAGTCAGAGATACAGTCAGAGTTACAGTCAGAGTTACAGTCAGAGATACAGTCAGAGATACAGTCAGAGATACAGTCAGAGACACAGTCAGAGATACAGTCAGAGATACAGTCAGAGATACAGTCAGAGTTACAGTCAGAGATACAGTCAGAGACACAGTCAGAGACACAGTCAGAGATACAGTCAGAGTTACAGTCAGAGATACAGTCAGAGATACAGTCAGAGATACAGTCAGAGATACAGTCAGAGTTACAGTCAGAGATACAGTCAGAGACACAGTCAGAGATACAGTCAGAGATACAGTCAGAGATACAGTCAGAGTTACAGTCAGAGATACAGTCAGAGACACAGTCAGAGATACAGTCAGAGATACAGTCAGAGATACAGTCAGAGATACAGTCAGAGATACAGTCAGAGATACAGTCAGAGTTACAGTCAGAGATACAGTCAGAGACACAGTCAGAGATACAGTCAGAGATACAGTCAGAGTTACAGTCAGAGATACAGTCAGAGACACAGTCAGAGACACAGTCAGAGATACAGTCAGAGATACAGTCAGAGTTACAGTCAGAGATACAGTCAGAGATACAGTCAGAGATACAGTCAGAGATACAGTCAGAGTCACAGTCAGAGATACAGTCAGAGATACAGTCAGAGACACGGTCAGAGATACAGTCAGAGACACAGTCAGAGATACAGTCAGAGATACAGTCAGAGATACAGTCAGAGTTACAGTCAGAGATACAGTCAGAGACACAGTCAGATATACAGTCAGAGATACAGTCAGAGACACAGTCAGAGATACAGTCAGAGATACAGTCAGAGATACAGTCAGAGATACAGTCAGAGATACAGTCAGAGATACAGTCAGAGATACAGTCAGAGTTACAGTCAGAGATACAGTCAGAGACACAGTCAGAGATACAGTCAGAGATACAGTCAGAGTCACAGTCAGAGTCACAGTCAGAGTTACAGTCAGAGTCACAGTCAGAGTTACAGTCAGAGATACAGTCAGTCACAGTCAGAGATACAGTCAGAGATACAGTCAGAGATACAGTCAGTCACAGTCAGAGATACAGTCAGAGATACAGTCAGAGATACAGTCAGAGTCACAGTCAGAGATACAGTCAGTCAGAGATACAGTCAGAGTCACAGTCAGAGATACAGTCAGTCAGAGATACAGTCAGAGTTACAGTCAGAGATACAGTCAGAGTCACAGTCAGAGTCACAGTCAGAGATACAGTCAGAGATACAGTCAGAGATACAGTCAGAGATACAGTCAGTCACAGTCAGAGATACAGTCAGAGATACAGTCAGAGATACAGTCAGAGTCACAGTCAGAGATACAGTCAGTCAGAGATACAGTCAGAGTCACAGTCAGAGATACAGTCAGTCAGAGATACAGTCAGAGTTACAGTCAGAGATACAGTCAGTCACAGTCAGAGATACAGTCAGAGATACAGTCAGAGATACAGTCAGAGTCACAGTCAGAGATACAGTCAGTCAGAGATACAGTCAGAGTCACAGTCAGAGATACAGTCAGTCAGAGATACAGTCAGAGTTACAGTCAGAGATACAGTCAGAGTTACAGTCAGAGATACAGTCAGAGATACAGTCAGAGTTACAGTCAGAGATACAGTCAGAGATACAGTCAGAGATACAGTCAGAGTCACAGTCAGAGATACAGTCAGAGATACAGTCAGAGTCACAGTCAGAGTTACAGTCAGAGTCACAGTCAGAGATACAGTCAGAGATACAGTCAGAGTCACAGTCAGAGTCACAGTCAGAGATACAGTCAGAGATACAGTCAGAGATACAGTCAGAGATACAGTCAGAGTCACAGTCAGAGTCACAGTCAGAGATACAGTCAGTCAGAGTCACAGTCAGAGATACTGTGAGAGATACAGTCAGTCAGAGTCACAGTCAGAGTCACAGTCAGAGATACAGTCAGAGTCACAGTCAGAGTCACAGTCAGAGATACAGTCAGAGATACAGTCAGAGATACAGTCAGAGTCACAGTCAGAGATACAGTCAGTCAGAGATACAGTCAGAGTCACAGTCAGAGATACAGTCAGAGTCACAGTCAGAGTCACAGTCAGAGATACAGTCAGAGATACAGTCAGAGATACAGTCAGAGATACAGTCAGAGATACAGTCAGTCACAGTCAGAGATACAGTCAGAGTCACAGTCAGAGATACAGTCAGTCAGAGATACAGTCAGAGATACAGTCAGAGACACAGTCAGAGATACAGTCAGAGATACAGTCAGTCACAGTCAGAGATACAGTCAGAGATACAGTCAGAGATACAGTCAGAGTCACAGTCAGAGATACAGTCAGTCAGAGATACAGTCAGAGTCACAGTCAGAGATACAGTCAGTCAGAGATACAGTCAGAGTTACAGTCAGAGATACAGTCAGTCACAGTCAGAGATACAGTCAGAGATACAGTCAGAGATACAGTCAGAGTCACAGTCAGAGATACAGTCAGTCAGAGATACAGTCAGAGTCACAGTCAGAGATACAGTCAGTCAGAGA
>NW_026279168.1:0-2907 GCF_023373465.1 Oncorhynchus keta | reverse complement strand
GGTATGGTTTGGGATATCATTAGTGTGGTGTTTTACAGTGGAGTTAGAATAAGACCGGTATGGTTTGGGATATCATTAGTGGTGTATTACTACAGTGGGAGTTAGAATAAGACCGGTATGGTTTGGGATATCATTAGTGTGGTGTTTTACAGTGGGAGTTAGTATAAGACAGGCATGGTTTGGGATATCATTAGTGTGGTGTTTTACAGTGGGAGTTAGAATAAGACAGGTATGGTTTGGGATATCATTAGTGTGGTGTTTTACAGTGGGAGTTAGTATAAGACCGGTATGGTTTGGGATATCATTAGTGTGGTGTTTTACAGTGGGAGTTAGTATAAGACCGGTATGGTTTGGGATATCATTAGTGTGGTGTTTTACAGTGGGAGTTAGAATAAGACCGGTATGGTTTGGGATATCATTAGTGTGGTGTTTTACAGTGGGAGTTAGAATAAGACCGGTATGGTTTGGGATATCATTAGTGTGGTGTATTACTACAGTGGGAGTTAGAATAAGACCGGTATGGTTTGGGATATCATTAGTGTGGTGTTTTACAGTGGGAGTTAGTAATAAGACAGGTATGGTTTGGGATATCATTAGTGTGGTGTTTTACAGTGGGAGTTAGAATAAGACAGGTATGGTTTGGGATATCATTAGTGTGGTGTTTTACAGTGGGAGTTAGAATAAGACCGGTATGGTTTGGGATATCATTAGTGTGGTGTTTTACAGTGGGAGTTAGAATAAGACCGGTATGGTTTGGGATATCATTAGTGTGGTGTTTTACAGTGGGAGTTAGTATAAGACCGGTATGGTTTGGGATATCATTAGTGTGGTGTTTTACAGTGGGAGTTAGAATAAGACCGGTATGGTTTGGGATATCATTAGTGTGGTGTTTTACAGTGGGAGTTAGAATAAGACCGGTATGGTTTGGGATATCATTAGTGTGGTGTTTTACAGTGGGAGTTAGTATAAGACCGGTATGGTTTGGGATATCATTAGTGTGGTGTTTTACAGTGGGAGTTAGAATAAGACAGGTATGGTTTGGGATATCATTAGTGTGGTGTTTTACAGTGGGAGTTAGAATAAGACCGGTATGGTTTGGGATATCATTAGTGTGGTGTTTTACAGTGGGAGTTAGAATAAGACCGGTATGGTTTGGGATATCATTAGTGTGGTGTTTTACAGTGGGAGTTAGTATAAGACCGGTATGGTTTGGGATATCATTAGTGTGGTGTTTTACAGTGGGAGTTAGAATAAGACAGGTATGGTTTGGGATATCATTAGTGTGGTGTTTTACAGTGGGAGTTAGAATAAGACAGGTATGGTTTGGGATATCATTAGTGTGGTGTTTTACAGTGGGAGTTAGAATAAGACCGGTATGGTTTGGGATATCATTAGTGTGGTGTTTTACAGTGGGAGTTAGTATAAGACCGGTATGGTTTGGGATATCATTAGTGTGGTGTTTTACAGTGGGAGTTAGAATAAGACAGGTATGGTTTGGGATATCATTAGTGTGGTGTTTTACAGTGGGAGTTAGAATAAGACCGGTATGGTTTGGGATATCATTAGTGTGGTGTTTTACAGTGGGAGTTAGAATAAGACCGGTATGGTTTGGGATATCATTAGTGTGGTGTTTTACAGTGGGAGTTAGAATAAGACAGGTATGGTTTGGGATATCATTAGTGTGGTGTTTTACAGTGGGAGTTAGTATAAGACCGGTATGGTTTGGGATATCATTAGTGTGGTGTTTTACAGTGGGAGTTAGAATAAGACAGGTATGGTTTGGGATATCATTAGTGTGGTGTTTTACAGTGGGAGTTATAATAAGACAGGTATGGTTTGGGATATCAGTGTGGTGTTTTACAGTGGGTGTTAGAATAAGACCGGTATGGTTTGGGATATCATTAGTGTGGTGTTTTACAGTGGGAGTTAGAATAAGACAGGTATGGTTTGGGATATCATTAGTGTGGTGTTTTACAGTGGGAGTTAGTATAAGACCGGTATGGTTTGGGATATCATTAGTGTGGTGTTTTACAGTGGTAGTTAGAATAAGACCGGTGTGGTTTGGGATATCATTAGTGTGGTGCTTTACAGTGGGAGTTAGAATAAGACCGGTATGGTTTGGGATATCATTAGTGTGGTGTTTTACAGTGGGAGTTAGTATAAGACAGGTATGGTTTGGAATATCATTAGTGTGGTGCTTTTACAGTGGGAGTTAGAATAAGACAGGTATGGTTTGGGATATCATTAGTGTGGTGTTTTACAGTGGGAGTTAGTATAAGACCGGTATGGTTTGGAATATCATTAGTGTGGTGTTTTACAGTGGGAGTTAGAATAAGACAGGTATGGTTTGGGATATCATTAGTGTGGTGTTTTACAGTGGGAGTTAGAATAAGACCGGTATGGTTTGGGATATCATTAGTGTGGTGTTTTACAGTGGGAGTTAGTATAAGACCGGTATGGTTTGGGATATCATTAGTGTGGTGTTTTACAGTGGGAGTTAGTATAAGACCGGTATGGTTTGGGATATCATTAGTGTGGTGTTTTACAGTGGGAGTTAGAATAAGACCGGTATGGTTTGGGATATCATTAGTGTGGTGTTTTACAGTGGGAGTTAGTATAAGACCGGTATGGTTTGGGATATCATTAGTGTGGTGTTTTACAGTGGGAGTTAGTATAAGACCGGTATGGTTTGGGATATCATTAGTGTGGTGTTTTACAGTGGGAGTTAGAATAAGACCGGTATGGTTTGGGATATCATTAGTGTGGTGTTTTACAGTGGGAGTTAGAATAAGACCGGTATGGTTTGGGATATCATTAGTGTGGTGTTTTACAGTGGGTGTTAGTATAAGACCGGTATGGTTTGGGATATCATTAGTGTGGTGTTTTACAGTGGGAGTTAGAATAAGA
>NW_026279167.1:0-51889 GCF_023373465.1 Oncorhynchus keta | reverse complement strand
ACTGTATCATCTGCATACAAATGGATGAGTATAAGACTGTAACATCTGCATATAAATGGATGAGTATAAGACTGTATGATCTGCATACAAATGGATGAGTATAAGACTGTATCATCTGCATATAAATGGATGAGTATAAGACTGTATCATCTGCATATAAATGGATGAGTATAAGACTGTATCATCTGCATACAAATGGATGAGTATAAGACTGTAACATCTGCATATAAATGGATGAGTATAAGACTGTATCATCTACATATAAATGGATGAGTATAAGACTGTATCATCTACATATAAATGGATGAGTATAAGACTGTATCATCTGCATATAAATGGATGCGTATAAGACTGTATCATCTACATATAAATGGATGAGTATAAGACTGTATCATCTACATAGAAATGGATGAGTATAAGACTGTATCATCTGCATATAAATGGATGAGTATAAGACTGTATGAGTATAAGACTGTATCATCTGCATATAAATGGATGAGTATAAGACTGTATGAGTATAAGACTGTATCATCTGCATATAAATGGATGAGTATAAGACTGGATGAGTATAAGACTGTATCATCTGCATATAAATGGATGAGTATAAGACTGTAACATCTGCATATAAATGGATGAGTATAAGACTGTATGAGTATAAGACTGTATCATCTGCATATAAATGGATGAGTATAAGACTGTATCATCTGCATATAAATGGATGAGTATAAGACTGTATGAGTATAAGACTGTATCATCTGCATATAAATGGATGAGTATAAGACTGTATCATCTACATATAAATGGATGAGTATAAGACTGTATCATCTGCATATAAATGGATGAGTATAAGACTGTATGAGTAGAAGACTGTATCATCTGCATATACATGGATGAATATAAGACTGGATGAGTATAAGACTGTATCATCTGCATATAAATGGATGAGTATAAGACTGTAACATCTGCATATAAATGGATGAGTATAAGACTGTATGAGTATAAGACTGTATCATCTGCATATAAATGGATGAGTATAAGACTGTATCATCTGCATATAAATGGATGAGTATAAGACTGTATGAGTATAAGACTGTATCATCTGCATATAAATGGATGAGTATAAGACTGTATCATCTGCATATAAATGGATGAGTATAAGACTGTATCATCTGCATATAAATGGATGAGTATAAGACTGGATGAGTATAAGACTGTATCATCTGCATATAAATGGATGAGTATAAGACTGTAACATCTGCATATAAATGGATGAGTATAAGACTGTATGAGTATAAGACTATCATCTGCATATAAATGGATGAGTATAAGACTGTATCATCTGCATATAAATGGATGAGTATAAGACTGTATGAGTATAAGACTGTATCATCTGCATATAAATGGATGAGTATAAGACTGTATCATCTACATATAAATGGATGAGTATAAGACTGTATCATCTGCATATAAATGGATGAGTATAAGACTGTATGAGTAGAAGACTGTATCATCTGCATATACATGGATGAGTATAAGACTGTATCATCTACATATAAATGGATGAGTATAAGACTGTATCATCTGCATATAAATGGATGAGTATAAGACTGTATCATCTGCATATATGCATTTATGTGGTCCTTTTGTAGCTCAGTTGGTAGAGCATGGCGCTTGTAACGCCAGGGTAGTGGGTTCGATCCCGGGACCACCCATACGTAGAATGTATGCACACATGACTGTAAGTCGCTTTGGATAAAAGCGTCTGCTAAATGGCATATATCATATATATATAAATGGATGATTATAAGACTGTATCATCTGCACATAAATGGATGAGTATAAGACTGTATCATCTACATATAAATGGATGAGTATAAGACTGTATCATCTACATATAAATGGATGAGTATAAGACTGTATCATCTGCATATAAATGGATGAGTATAAGACTGTATCATCTACATATAAATGGATGAGTATAAGACTGTATCATCTGCATATAAATGGATGAGTATAAGACTGTATCATCTGCATATAAATGGATGAGTATAAGACTGTATCATCTGCATATAAATGGATGAGTATAAGACTGTATGAGTATAAGACTGTATCATCTGCATATAAATGGATGAGTATAAGACTGTATCATCTACATATAAATGGATGAGTATAAGACTGTATCATCTGCATATAAATGGATGAGTATAAGACTGTATCATCTACATATAAATGGATGAGTATAAGACTGTATCATCTGCATATAAATGGATGAGTATAAGACTGTATAAATGGAGTATAAGACTGTATCATCTGCATATAAATGGATGAGTATAAGACTGTATCATCTGCATATAAATGGATGAGTATAGGACTCTATATAAATGGATGAGTATAAGACTGTATCATCTGCATATAAATGGATGAGTATAAGACTGTAACATCTGCATATAAATGGATGAGTATAAGACTGTATGATCTGCATACAAATGGATGAGTATAAGACTGTATCATCTGCATATAAATGGATGAGTATAAGACTGTATCATCTGCATATAAATGGATGAGTATAAGACTGTATCATCTGCATACAAATGGATGAGTATAAGACTGTAACATCTGCATATAAATGGATGAGTATAAGACTGTATCATCTACATATAAATGGATGAGTATAAGACTGTATCATCTACATATAAATGGATGAGTATAAGACTGTATCATCTACATATAAATGGATGAGTATAAGACTGTATCATCTACATATAAATGGATGAGTATAAGACTGTATCATCTACATATAAATGGATGAGTATAAGACTGTATCATCTACATAGAAATGGATCATTGAGTATAAGACTGTATCATCTGCATATAAATGGATGCCCAGTATAAGACTGTATCATCTACATATAAATGGATGAGTATAAGACTGTCATCATCTACATATACATGGATGAGTATAAGACTGTATCATCTACATATAAATGGATGAGTGAGCTTCCCATACTGCCTGAGCTATTTTTAATTTTCTTTATGGGGGGCGTGTTTGTTCCCAGAATGTATCACATTTGGTTTCCGGTAGGCCGTCATTGGGAGTCCCATAAAGCGACACACAACTGCCCAGCTTCGACTGGATTTGGTTTCCCCGGTGACCGTCATTGTAAATAAGAATTTGTGCTTAACTGACTAGTTAAATAAAGGTGCAATAAAACATTGTTAATAATACAACTGAAAATATTACAAAAGAAGGTCCAAGCGTCTTCAACAGAGGGGATCACGCTGATTCTATACCATTTTACAGAGGCAGTTCATGTGCCTCATGACACATCAGGACAGGTCATTTCACTGAGCAGCCATTACTAACACAGGCTGTAAAACAATGATCACTAAGGTCATTACAGAAAACACCAGACTGACACCTATCAGGATTATTTGTGAGGATAACGTCAAGGAGAGTAGCCTCTTCTGGGTGTTTGGAGTCATACCTTGTGGGATTGGTAATCATCTGAGAAAGATTTAGGAGTCCCCATTGCTTTAGGACTTGGTTAGGTGGTTTAAGCATGTCCGAGTTTAGGTCACCTAGCAGGCCAAAATCAGACTTAGTGCATTTAGGGTACAGGCCGGTGCTGATGGTGGACGATAACACCCAGCAACAGTCAACAAAATGTAAGTTTAATGCTTAAAACCAGCAAATCAAATTGTTTGGGGACAGACTTGGTGTAGACAACCGAGCACTGAAGGGGTTCCTTGGTAAAGATTTGCCACTCCCCACCTTTGGAAGGTCTTGCCGAAACAGGTTGTAACCAGAACGGTTAACATCAGTATTCAAAACACTCTTCCTTAACCACGTCTCAGTAGTGACCAACACATCTGGATTGGAGCTGTGAACCCACACTTTAAATGGATCAATTTTAGGTAATACGCTTCTAGTCTGTTCTGGGGTCGCTGCAGCTTAACGAGGTCTTTCCTTCAGAACTCGACCCCACAACTGGTCAAAAAAACAGAGCTTTATTATGGACAGACCCCATCTTCACAACCATTTAATCAATATGTTTTGAGCAGAACAGTTTACAATCTAAGGCAACACCAAGAAATGTAGTCTCCTCAACTTGCTCAACAGTCACACCATTCAATACCAGATTCAGCTGAGGTCTATAATTTAGGGAATGATTTGTACCAAATACAATGCTCTTACTTTTAGAGATATTCAGGGCCAGTTTATTACTGGTCACCCATTCCAAAACAGAGGGCAACTCTTTAACTTCATTAGCTGTGGTTGCTGATGCTTATATGGTTGAATCATCAGCGTATATGGACACATGCTCTGTTTAATGCCAGTGTCAGGTCATTGGGGCGGCAGGGTAGCCTAGTGGTTAGAGCGTTGGACTAGGCTACCCTGGTTGCAAGTTCAAATCCCCGAGCTGACAAGGTACAAATCTGTCGTTCTGCCCCTGAACAGACAGTTAACCCCACTGTTCCTAGGCCGTCATTGAAAATAAGAATTTGTTCTTAAATGACTTGCCTAGTAAAATAAAGGTAATTTTTTTTTTTTTTTTTAATTGGTGAAAAGAGTAGAGGGTCTAGAAAGCTGCCCTGTGGTACACCACACTTTACATCTTTGACATTAGAGAAGCTTCCATTAAATAAATATTTTGAGTTTTGATTCCACGATATGGGCAGAGGTTGAAAAGTCATAACTCAAGAGCCTTAAGTTTAGAATGGATCTGCCTTACGGTTGCAGGCTGTAAAGCTCTTACTGGGGGCTTCATTGAGGCAAGGCCATGAAAATTGGTGTGAGCTGTGAGGACAATGGAGGTGAGTGTATAGACAGACATAGAGGAGAGAGATGTCTATAGACTGGGAAAACAGACAGACAGCACATCTGATCTGGGGGTCTCTCTCTCCCTCTCTCTCTCTCCCCTCCCCCTCTCTCCCTCCATCCTCTCTCTCTCCCTCCCTCCCTCCCCCCTCCCTCCCTCCCTCCCCCACCCTCTCTCCCTCCCTCCCTCCACCCTCCCTCCCCCCTCTCTCCCTCCCTCGCTCTCTCTCTCTCTCTCCCCCCCCCTCTCTCCCTCCCTCCCTCCATCCTCTCTCTCTCCTCCCTCCACCCTCCCTCCCCCTCTCCCCCTCTCCCTCCCTCCCTCCCTCCCCCTTTCTCCCTCCCTCTCTCTCTCCCTCCTCCCTCTCTCTCTCCCCTCCCTCTCCCTCCCTCCCTCCTCCCCCTCTCTCCCTCCACTCTCTCCCTCCCTCCCCCTCTCCCTCCCTCCCCCTCTCCCCTCCCTCCACCCTCTCTCTCCCTCCCCCTCTCTCCCTCCCTCTCTCTCTCTCTCCTCTCCCTCCCTCCCTCCCCTGACCCCTCGTCCCCACCACGTCTCCATAAAGCAAAGCTTCCTCTCCCTCTCCCCTGCTCTCTGTCTCCACTTCTCTCAGGTCTCCTTCCACAGTGTCTCCATAAAGCCTGTGGTGGTCATTATTTTGGGCAGATGGAGGAAGGTTAGCGTCTGTCACTCCTGAGGAGGGGATCGTAGGGATGACAGAAGAAAGAGCCCATCAGAGAAAAGACCAGAAACAGGAGGGAGCTTTTCATTGGTGTGAAAGACGTTGAAGAGGATAAGGAGCGGGGAAGCGCTGGGCATACAAATAGTCACTCTAGAATGGGCTTAGAGCCTATAACCCTGGTCATTTGAATGGGGAGGGCCGTTATTCTTATTCGGGGGTCCCCTGTCCTCACAGTCAGCTGACAGAGAGAAAGAGAAGAATGGCAGGGTTCAAGGCCCTCTCTAGGACCCACACAATAGGAGGGGCTCGCTCTTCTTCTCCTTTCAGACATGTAGCTTGAATATCTCCAGATGAAGAAGATGGCACAATGCCAAGCCCTGAGAGAGAGAGAGATTCCACAAAGATGTGAACCAACTGAGAGGCAAGAAGGGCCTTCTATGCCAACAAAAGGAACATAAAATTTGACCTAACAATTAGGATCCGGCTAACAATACTTGAATCAGTTATAGAACCCATTGCCCTTTATGGTTGTGAGGTCTGGGTCCACTCACCAACCAATAATTCACAAAATAGGACAAAAACCAAATTGAGACTCTGCACATGTCATAGACTAAGATACAGTAGAATAGTATAGAATACAGTATATACATATGAGATGAGTAATGCAAGATATGTAAATATTATTAAAGTGACTCGTGTTCCATTTATTAAAGTGGCCAGTGTTTTCAAGTCTATGTATATAGGCAGCAGCCTCTCATGTGCTAGTGATGGCTATTTAACAGTATGATGGCCTTGAGATAGAAGCTGTTTTTAAGTCTCTCGGTTCCAGCTTTCATGCACCTGTACTGACCTCGCCTTCTGGATGATAGCGTGGTGAACAGGCAGTGGCTCGGGTGGTTGTTGTCCTTGATGATCTTTATGGCCTTCCTGTAACATCGGGTGCTGTATGTGTCCTGGAGGGCAGGTAGTTTGCCCCCGGTGATGCGTTGAGCAGACTGCACCACCCTCTGGAGAGCCCTGCTGTTACAGGCTGTTGCGCCTTCTTCACCACACTGTCTGTGTGGGTGGACCATTTCAGTTTGTCAGCGATGTGTACACCGAGGAACGTTAAGCTTTCCACCTTCTCCACTGCGGTCCTGTCGATGCCGATATGGGGTGCTCCCTCTGCTGTTTCTGCTGTAGGAGGTGAGGGCCCTCACTTTCCACCTTCTCCACTGCGGTCCTGTCGATGTCGATATGGGGGTGCTCCCTCTGCTGTTTCTGCTGTAGGAGGTGAGGGCCCTCACCTTCCACCTTCTCCACTGCGGTCCTGTCGATGTCGATATGGGGGTGCTCCCTCTGCTGTTTCTGCTGTAGGAGGTGAGGGCCCTCACTTTCCACCTTCTCCACTGCGGTCCCGTCGATGTCGATATGGGGGTGCTCCCTCTGCTGTTTCTGCTGTAGGAGGTGAGGGCCCTCACTTTCCACCTTCTCCACTGCGGTCCTGTCGATGCCGATATGGGGGTGCTCCCTCTGCTGTTTCTGCTGTAGGAGGTGAGGGCCCTCACTTTCCACCTTCTCCACTGCGGTCCTGTCGATGCCGATATGGGGGTGCTCCCTCTGCTGTTTCCTGAAGTCCATGATCATCTCCTTTGTTTTGTTGACGTTGAGTGAGAGATATTTTCCTGACACCACACACCCAGAGCTGTGAGGCTGTCTCGTCATTGTTGGTAATCAAGCCTACTACTGTTGTGTTGTCTGCAAACTTGATGATTGAGTTGGAAGCCAGCTTGGCCACACAGTCATGGGTGAACAGGGCGTACAGGATGGGGGCTTGTGCAGGGCGGGGCTCAGACCCAGGGCCTGGAGCTTAATGATGAGCTTGGAGGGTACTATGGTGTTGAATGCTGAGCTGTAGTCAATGAACATAATTCTTACATTGGTATTCCTCTTGTCCAGATGGGATAGGGCAGTGTGATGGCGATTGCATTGTCTGTGGATCTATTGGGGCAGTAAGCAAAATGGAGTGGGTCTAGGGTGACAGGTAAGGTAAAGGTGACACGATCCTAGTTAAATATAGGTTAAATAAATAAATACATATAAATATATATATATTTGTTGCCCTGCTGTGAGATTGGCTGGTTCTGCTGTGAGGGTACTGTTATGTTGTAGGGTGGTGGGGTACTGTTGTGTTTTAGGGTGGTGGGGTACTGTTGTGTTGTAGGGTGGTGGGGTACTGTTGTATTGTAGGGTGGTGGGGTACTGTTGTGTTGTAGGGTGGTGGGGGTACTGTTGTGTTGTAGGGTGGTGGGGTACTGTTGTGTTTTAGGGTGGTGGGGTACTGTTGTGTTGTAGGGTGGTGGGGTACTGTTGTGTTTTAGGGTGGTGGGGTACTGTTGTATTGTAGGGTGGTGGGTACTGTTGTGTTGTAGGGTGGTGGGGTACTGTTGTGTTGTAGGGTGGTGGGGTACTGTTGTATTGTAGGGTGGTGGGTACTGTTGTGTTGTAGGGTGGTGGGGTACTGTTGTGTTGTAGGGTGGTGGGGTACTGTTGTGTTGTAGGGTGGTGGGGTACTGTTGTGTTTTAGGTGTTGTAGGTGGGGTACTGTTGTGTTGTAGGGTGGTGGGGTACTGTTGTATTGTAGGGTGGTACTGTTGTATTGTAGGGTGGTGGGGTACTGTTGTGTTGTAGGGTGGTGGGGTACTGTTGTGTTTTAGGGAGGTGGGGTACTGTTGTGTTGTAGGGTGGTGGGGTACTGTTGTGTTGTAGGGTGGTGGGGTACTGTTGTGTTGTAGGGTGGTGGGGTACTGTTGTGTTTTAGGGTGGTGGGGTACTGTTGTGTTGTAGGGTGGTGGGGTACTGTTGTGTTGTAGGGTGGTGGGGTACTGTTGTGTTGTAGGGTGGTGGGGTACTGTTGTGTTGTAGGGTGGTGGGGTACTGTTGTGTTGTAGGGTGGTGGGGTACTGTTGTGTTTTAGGGTGGTGGGGGTACTGTTGTGTTTAGGGTGGTGGGGTACTGTTGTGTTGTAGGGTGGTGGGGTACTGTTGTGTTTTAGGGTGGTGGGGTACTGTTGTGTTGTAGGGTGGTGGGGTACTGTTGTGTTGTAGGGTGGTGGGGTACTGTTGTGTTGTAGGGTGGTGGGGTACTGTTGTGTTGTAGGGTGGTGGGGTACTGTTGTGTTGTAGGGTGGTGGGGTACTGTTGTGTTGAAGGGTGGTGGGTACTGCCTTATGATGTTGTAGGGTGGTGGGGTACTGTTGTGTTGTAGGGTGGTGGGGTACTGTTGTGTTGTAGGGTGGTGGGGTACTGTTGTGTTGTAGGGTGGTGGGGTACTGTTGTGGGTGGGTACTGTTGTGTTGTAGGGTGGTGGAGTACTGTTGTGTTGTAGGGTGGTGGGGTACTGTTGTGTTGAAGGGTGGTGGGGTACTGTTGTGTTGTAGGGAGGTGGGGTACTGTTGTGTTGTAGGGTGGTGGGGGTACTGTTGTGTTGTAGGGTGGTGGGGTACTGTTGTGTTTTAGGGTGGTGGGGTACTGTTGTGTTGTAGGGTGGTGGGGTACTGTTGTGTTTTAGGGAGGTGGGGTACTGTTGTGTTGTAGGGTGGTGGGGTACTGTTGTGTTGTAGGGTGGTGGGGTACTGTTGTGTTGTAGGGTGGTGGGGTACTGTTGTGTTTTAGGGTGGTGGGGTACTGTTGTGTTTTAGGGTGGTGGGGTACTGTTGTGTTGTAGGGTGGTGGGGTACTGTTGTGTTTAGGGTGGTGGGGTACTGTTGTGTTGTAGGGTGGTGGGGTACTGTTGTGTTGAAGGGTGGTGGGTACTGCCTTATGATGTCCTGTAGGGTGGTGGGGTACTGTTGTGTTTTAGGGTGGTGGGGTACTGTTGTGTTGTAGGGTGGTGGGGTACTGTTGTGTTGTAGGGTGGTGGGGTACTGTTGTATTGGAGGTTGGTGGGTACTGTTGTGTTGTAGGGTGGTGGAGTACTGTTGTGTTGTAGGGTGGTGGAGTACTGTTGTGTTGAAGGGTGGTGGGTACTGCCTTATGATGTCCTTTAGGGTGGTGGGTACTGTTATGTTGTAGGGCAGTGAGGTAGTGTTTACATTTACATTTAAGTCATTTAGCAGACGCTCTTATCCAGAGCGACTTACAAATTGGTGCATTCACCTTATGACATCCAGTGGAACAGCCACTTTACAATAGTGCATCTAAATCTTTTAAGGGGGGTGAGAAGGATTACTTTATCCTATCCTAGGTATTCCTTAAAGAGGTGGGGTTTCAGGTGTCTCCGGAAGGTGGTGATTGACTCCGCTGTCCTGGCGTCGTGAGGGAGTTTGTTCCACCATTGGGGGCCAGAGCAGCGAACAGTTTTGACTGGGCTGAGCGGGAACTGTACTTCCTCAGTGGTAGGGAGGCGAGCAGGCCAGAGGTGGATGAGGTGGATGAACGCAGTGCCCTTGTTTGGGTGTAGGGCCTGATCAGAGCCTGGAGGTACTGAGGTGCCGTTCCCCTCACAGCTCCGTAGGCAAGCACCATGGTCTTGTAGCGGATGCGAGCTTCAACTGGAAGCCAGTGGAGAGAGCGGAGGAGCGGGGTGACGTGAGAGAACTTGGGAAGGTTGAACACCAGACGGGCTGCGGCGTTCTGGATGAGTTGTAGGGGTTTAATGGCACAGGCAGGGAGCCCAGCCAACAGCGAGTTGCAGTAATCCAGACGGGAGATGACAAGTGCCTGGATTAGGACCTGCGCCGCTTCCTGTGTGAGGCAGGGTCGTACTCTGCGGATGTTGTAGAGCATGAACCTACAGGAACGGGCCACCGCCTTGATGTTAGTTGAGAACGACAGGGTGTTGTCCAGGATCACGCCAAGGTTCTTAGCGCTCTGGGAGGAGGACACAATGGAGTTGTCAACCGTGATGGCGAGATCATGGAACGGGCAGTCCTTCCCGGGAGGAAGAGCAGCTCCGTCTTGCCGAGGTTCAGCTTGAGGTGGTGATCCGTCATCCACACTGATATGTCTGCCAGACATGCAGAGATGCGATTCGCCACCTGGTCATCAGAAGGGGGAAAGGAGAAGATTAATTGTGTGTCGTCTGCATAGCAATGATAGGAGAGACCATGTGAGGTTATGACAGAGCCAAGTGACTTGGTGTATAGCGAGAATAGGAGAGGGCCTAGAACAGAGCCCTGGGGACACCAGTGGTGAGAGCGCGTGGTGAGGAGACAGATTCTCGCCACGCCACCTGGTAGGAGCGACCTGTCAGGTAGGACGCAATCCAAGCGTGGGCCGCGCCGGAGATGCCCAACTCGTAGAGGGTGGAGAGGAGGATCTGATGGTTCACAGTATCGAAGGCAGCCGATAGGTCTAGAAGGATGAGAGCAGAAGAGAGAGAGTTAGCTTTAGCAGTGCGGAGCGCCTCTGTGATACAGAGAAGAGCAGTCTCAGTTGAATGACTAGTCTTGAAACCTGACTGATTTGGATCAAGAAGGTCATTCTGAGAGAGATAGCGGGAGAGCTGGCCAAGGACGGCACGTTCAAGAGTTTTGGAGAGAAAGAAAGAAGGGATACTGGTCTGTAGTTGTTGACATCAGAGGGATCGAGTGTAGGTTTTTTCAGAAGGGGTGCAACTCTCGCTCTCGAAGACGGAAGGGACGTAGCCAGCGGTCAGGGATGAGTTGATGAGCGAGGTGAGGTAAGGGAGAAGGTCTCCGGAAATGGTCTGGAGAAGAGAGGAGGGGATAGGGTCAAGCGGGCAGGTTGTTGGGCGGCCGGCCGTCACAAGACGCGAGATTTCATCTGGAGAGAGAGGGGAGAAAGAGGTCAGAGCACAGGGAGGAGGAGAGAGTAGCGGGGAGAGAGAGCGAAGGTTGGGACGGCGCGATACCATCCGAGTAGGGGCAGTGTGGGAAGTGTTGGATGAGAGCGAGAGGGAAAAGGATACAAGGTAGTGGTCGGAGACTTGGAGGGGAGTTGCAATGAGGTTAGTGGAAGAACAGCATCTAGTAAAGATGAGGTCGAGCGTATTGCCTGCCTTGTGAGTAGGGGGAAGGTGAGAGGGTGAGGTCAAAAGAGGAGAGGAGTGGAAAGAAGGAGGCAGAGAGGAATGAGTCAAAGGTAGACGTGGGGAGGTTAAAGTCGCCCAGAACTGTGAGAGGTGAGCCGTCCTCAGGAAAGGAGCTTATCAAGGCATCAAGCTCATTGATGAACTCTCCGAGGGGACCTGGAGGGCGATAAATGATAAGGATGTTAAGCTTGAAAGGGCTGGTAACTGTGACAGCATGAAATTCAAAGGAGGCGATAGACAGATGGGTAAGGGGAGAAAGAGAGAATGACCACTTGGGAGAGATGAGGATCCCGGTGCCACCACCCCGCTGACCAGAAGCTCTCGGGGTGTGCGAGAACACGTGGGCGGACGAAGAGAGAGCAGTAGGAGTAGCAGTGTTATCTGTGGTGATCCATGTTTCCGTCAGTGCCAAGAAGTCGAGGGACTGGAGGGAGGCATAGGCTGAGATGAACTCTGCCTTGTTGGCCGCAGATCGGCAGGTCCAGAGGCTACCGGAGACCTGGAACTCCACGTGGGTTGTGCGCGCTGGGACCACCAGATTAGGTGGCCGCGGCCACGCGGTGTGGAGCGTTTGTATGGTCTGTGCAGAGAGGAGAGAACAGGGATAGACAGACACATAGTTGACAGGCTACAGAAGAGGCTACGCTAATGCAAGGAGATTGGAATGACAAGTGGACTACACGTCTCGAATGTTCAGAAAGTTAAGCTTACGTAGCAAGAATCTTATTGACTAAAATGATTAAAATGATACAGTACTGCTGAAGTAGGCTAGCTGGCAGTGCCTGCGTTGTTGACTTTGTAGGCTAGCTGGCAGTGGCTGCGTTGTTGACACTACACTAATCAAGTCGTTCCGTTGAGTGTAATAGTTTCTACAGTGCTGCTATTCGGGGCTAGCTGGCTAGCTAGCAGTGTTGATTACGTCAAACAAATCAAACCGTTGTGCTGTAATGAAATGAAATGAAAATGTGATACTACCTGTGGAGCGAAGCGGAATGCGACCGGGTTGTTGAGTGCGGAAGTTCTATTCAGTAGACATTGGCTAGCTGTTGGCTAGCTAGCAGTGTCTCCTACGTTAAGGACGACAAATAGCTGGCTAGCTAACCTCGGTAAATTAAGATAATCACTCTAAGACTACACGCTCTAAACTACACAATTATCTTGGATACGAAGACAGCAAAGACAACTATGTAGCTAGCTAACACTACACTAATCAAGTCGTTCAGTTGAGTGTAATAGTTTCTACAGTGCTGCTATTCGGTAGACAGTGGACGTTTGCTAGCTGGCTAGCTGCTGGGCAGATAGCAGTGTAGACTACGTTAGGACGACGAAATACGAAGTTGCAATAGAAGTGCTGACTGTTTCACTTTGTTGTCCTCTTTCTTTCCTTTTTCTTCTGTCCTTCTTTTGTCCTTATTTTGTCTTCCTTTCTTCTGTTAACTAGATCTTTTTTGTTGTTATTCTTTGTAAGCTAGCTAGCTTCTTCCAGGAGAGTCCCTAGCAACTGCTTAGCAACAAGTAAACAATTCTGCTAGCAATTCAGCTAGCTAAGATAACTGTACAATTTTATGAAAAATAGTTACTTTTCAAAAGCCTGTCTTTTTTGGTTTGTTCCTTGTTTTGTCTTCTATTGAGTCTTGCAGTTTTCTCTTGATTTTTTCGATGTACTTCACTCTAGTGTTGTGTAGTAGGTGGTGGGGTACTGTAATATTTATCTTTAAAAAATGCTAGAATATGACTGAATGCCTGGTAGCTTGGTAGTTGGGTTGTGTGGTAGCTAGGTTGTGTGGTAGCTAGATAGGACATGAGTGAATGCTTGGTAGCTTGGTGGTTGGGTTGTGTGGTAGCTAAGTAGCAGATAGCCTGGTAGCTTGGTAGTTGGGCTGTGTGGTAGCTAGGTAGAACATGAGTGAATGCTTGGTAGCTGGGCTGTGTGGTAGCTCGGTAGAAGATAGCCTGGTAGTTGGGCTGTGTGGTAGCTAGGTAGCAGATAGCCTGGTAGCTGGGCTGTGTGGTAGCTAGGTAGCAGATAGCCTGGTAGCTTGGTAGTTGGGCTGTGTGGTAGCTAGGTAGAACATGAGTGAATGCTTGGTAGCTGGGCTGTGTGGTAGCTAGGTAGCAGATAGCCTGGTGAGCTAGGTAGCAGATAGCCTGGTAGCTTGGTAGTTGGGCTGTGTGGTAGCTAGGTAGAACATGAGTGAATGCTTGGTAGCTGGGCTGTGTGGTAGCTAGGTAGCAGATAGCCTGGTAGTTGGGCTGTGTGGTAGCTAGGTAGAACATGAGTGAATGCTTGGTAGCTGGGCTGTGTGGTAGCTCGGTAGAAGATAGCCTGGTAGTTGGGCTGTGTGGTAGCTAGGATAGCCTGATTGGGCTGTGTGGTAGCCTGGTAGTTGGGCTGGGCTGTGTGGTCCTGTCTAGGTAGCTAGCAGTTGGTGTGTGGTAGCTAGGTAGCAGATGGCGCCTTCTGTAGCTCAGTTGGTAGAGCATGGCGCTTGTAACGCCAGGGTAGTGGGTTCGATCCCGGGACCACCCATACGTAGAATGTATGCACACATGACTGTAAGTCGCTTTGGATAAAAGCGTCTGCTAAATGGCATATATTATTATATATTATAGGTAGCTTGGTAGTTGGGCTGTGTGGTAGCTAGGTAGAACATGAGTGAATGCTTGGTAGTTGGGCTGTGTGGTAGCTAGGTAGCAGATAGCCTGGTAGTTGGGCTGTGTGGTAGCTCGGTAGCAGATAGCCTGGTAGCTTGGTGGTTGTGCAGGCAGGCAGGCAGGCAGAGTCAGACAAACTGTAAAAGTATCCATTGAGGTAAATCATGCTGTGTTTATTGTATGGTGACAGAAACTCTTCAGAAACAACACCAATACATGATATCAGGTGTTTAAAAATGGACACATTGGTCCCACAGCTTTCACCAGCAACAGGAGCATGTTCAGGACCATCAGGAATGTAGAGGGTAGAAACATCTCAACCCAACAGCCAAGACACACAATATTACACGCTCAGTGTGAAAGGTAGACATTGTATATATATAACATGTAATACATCAAATAATACATATAGTGTTAAAGCTTTTCACCCTCTATACTGCATATGATAGGAATGAGGATATGAGAAATGTTGAGGATCTTGAATGTTTACATGATACTGAATATGATGGGAATGAGGAAATGAGAAATGTTGAGGATCTTGAATGTTTACATGATACTGAATATGATAGGAATGAGGATATGAGAAATGTTGAGGATCTTGAATGTTTACATGATACTGAATATGATAGGAATGAGGATATGGAAATGTTGAGGGTCTTGAATGTTTACATGATACTGAATATGATGGGAATGAGGATATGAGAAATGTTGAGGATCTTGAATGTTTACATGATACTGAATATGATGGGAATGAGGATATGAGAAATGTTGAGGATCTTGAATGTTTACATGATACTGAATATGATGGGAATGAGGATATGAGAAATGTTGAGGATCTTGAATGTTTACATGATACTGAATATGATAGGAATGAGGATATGAGAAATGTTGAGGGTCTTGAATGTTTACATGATACTGAATATGATGGGAATGAGGATATGAGAAATGTTGAGGATCTTGAATGTTTACATGATACTGAATATGATGGGAATGAGGATATGAGAAATGTTGAGGATCTTGAATGTTTACATGATACTGAATATGATGGGGGGTTGTCCACTGAGGACCAAGTAACATCTCAATATTGTGCATTCTAAAAGAAAGTAAAATCTAGAAATATTGAAATGAGATTATTTCATTATCTGTAAAAACACATTTCAACCTGGTCTGGATTTACAATAAAAATAACGGTAGAATCAGATGACCGATTTCTATTGACGAGTTAAAGCAGATTTTGATTCATTCAGACATCTCTCTTAAAAATATAAAAATATAATATTCTGAAACTTTAACAACTACAATTGTAGATACTTAAAACAGAAATACATTTTAAAAAGTCAGAAAAGTGGAGAAGAACAGATCAGGATAAAACTGTTTTTTGATTAAATAGTATCTTTCAATAAAACAAAAATGAGTGAACAATATTATAAAAAGTGTTGAACGAAAGTCAGTGCGGAAGCCATGTTGATGGAGAGTAGGTGGACAACATGCTGGTGATCTTTAGCCTGCTGGTGATACAATATCCATGTCTGACTGCTAATAGACACTGAACACATACAAACGCAACATGTAAAGTGTTGGTCCCATATTTCATGAGCTGAAATAAAAAATCCCAGAATGGTTTCTGTACGTACAAAAAGCTTTTACCTTCCTCTGTTAGTGAGCTTTTCTCCTATTGCCAAGATAATCCACCCCCCTGCATCCCAGTCATGTGAAGTCCATTGATTAGGGCTGAAAGAATTCATTTCAAATGACTGATTTTCTTCTATGAACTGTAAGTCAGTAAAATCTTTGAAATTGTTGCATGTTGCGTTGCCATTTTTGTTCAGTATAGACGCCATGTAGCAGATGCTTTTATCCCAAAGAGACGTAGTTATGCGTGTATACATATGGGTGATCTCAGGAATTGTACCCACTATCCCGGCACAGCAAGTGCCATGTTCTACAAACGGAGCTACAGAGGACCAGTAACCCAGGAGCAGTTTTCTAACCAGTTCTGAACATAGAGGAATGTGATCCAGATATGCCCTGCATATCCTCCACTATACGGCCAGTTTCACACAGGACACAAGTCTGAGGTGGCAACAGTGTGCACATGGCCATGTCTTCCATTGGGGACCATAGATCACTCCTCCATCACCTCCTCTCAATGGTTCTCTTCCTCCTCAGAGGACTCTGGGCGCTCAAAGTCTTCAGCTCGCTGTACTGCACCTACACACAGAGGAATATGGTCAGGTATCATTCATAACAGCAGAGCTGTAGGGCTACAGTGTCTGAGGAGGTCATACTACCAGTTGCGGTCACACAACAGTCACAGTAGCTCTCAACTAGTGTTGTAAAATTCTGCTAACTTCCCCGATTGGAGGATTCACACACTTCCTGCTTATTCCCTCCTGAATCCACAAATCTTCCAACAGATTTCCCCCAAAAACTAGGACTTTTGGGAAAGTTAACAGAATTTTGCAACCCTACTCTCAAACTCTGTGGTGACAATAGTCACAGAAGTTATCAACTCTGTGGTGACAATAGTCACAGAAGTTATCAACTCTGTGGTGCCTTCGCCCGGCAACTGAAAGGCACATGACCCTAACACCTTGTATAATCCACAAGGGCTGTTAGGGAGGAAACATCATAACATACATTAGACCGGGCTATAATTACACAGGCAACAACCTGTGGGATATTTCAGTAGAAAGCAGTGCTGAAAGACTAGAAGTTTACTGGCTTCCTGAATCTGATCTAGAGGTTTACTGGCATCCTGCATCTGATCTAGAGGTTTACTGGCATCCTGCATCTGATCTAAAGGTTTACTGGCACCCTGAATCTGATCTAGAGGTTTACTGGCATCCTGCATCTGATCTAGAGGTTTACTGGCATCCTGCATCTGATCTAGAGGTTTACTGGCTTCCTGCATCTGATCTAGAGGTTTACTGGCTTCCTGCATCTAATCTAGAGGTTTACTGGCATCCTGCATCTGATCTAGAGGTTTACTGGCATCCTGCATCTAATCTAGAGGTTTACTGGCATCCTGCATCTGATCTAGAGGTTTACTGGCATCCTGCATCTAATCTAGAGGTTTACTGGCATCCTGCATCTGATCTAGAGGTTTACTGGCATCCTGAATCTGATCTAGAGGTTTACTGGCATCCTGCATCTGATCTAGAGGTTTACTGGCATCCTGCATCTGATCTAGAGGTTTACTGGCATCCTGCATCTGATCTAGAGGTTTACTGGCATCCTGCATCTGATCTAGAGGTTTACTGGCTTCCTGAATCTGATCTAGAGGTTTACTGGCTTCCTGAATCTGATCTAGAGGTTTACTGGCATCCTGCATCTGATCTATAGGTTATAACCTGAAATACTAGACATTTACTGCCTTCCTGAATCTGATCTAGAGGTTATAACCTGAAAGAATAGAGAATTACTGTCTCCCTGAATATGATCTAGAGGTTATAACCTGAAATACTAGAGGTTTACTGGCTTCCTGAATCTGATCTAGAGCATTACTGGCTTCCTGGATCTGATCTAGAGGTTATAACCTGAAAGACTAGAGGTTTACTGGCTTCCTGAATCTGATCTAGAGCATAACTGGCTTCCTGAATCTGATCTAGAGGTTATAACCTGAAATACTAGAGGTTTACTGGCTTCCTGAATCTGATCGAGAGCATTACTGGCTTCCTGAATCTGATTTAGAGGCAATAACCTGAAAAGGATAATTCCACCACTTTTTAAACTCCCATTCACTATGTCCAGCACCACACCAGTGTCTACATATGTGAATAACGACATATTTCTATGTTCTGTAGCTACACACATAAGAAGAAAAGGTCCTTTAGGTTTGGACTTTTCATGCAGAGTTTCTACATTTACATGTGATGAATTTCCAGGCAGGAAGAGTATTATCCAGCTCCCCGCTAATCTCACAGTCTTCCTAAATCACTGTGTTATCTGTTGAAAAGCGGTGGAATTGCCCTTTAACCTTCTATAGACACTTACCTTGTGAACATCTGAAGGAACTCTCCTCAGGAAATCAAACACCTCATTGTTGTCGATGGCGTACGGGGCCCGTAATTTCTTGGTGAATTTATTAATTCCTGAAAACAGACATTCAGGAGAAGCAAAATAAAACAGTCTGTATAAACCAGTAATCTGGGTGGATCTGATGCAGCTCTAATTAAATAATAAAATAAAACAGTCTGTATAAACCAGTAATCTGGGTGGATCTGATGCAGCTCTAATTAAATAATAAAATAAAACAGTCTGTATAAACCAGTAATCTGGGTGGATCTGATGCAGCTCTAATTAAATAATAAAATAAAACAGTCTGTATAAACCAGTAATCTGGGTGGATCTGATGCAGCTATAATTAAATAATTAAAGAAAACATGCACTTACCCCATACTAGAAGGATATATCGTACAGGGATGAAGTATGTCAGAAATGTTACTGTCACCAGGATAAGGAAGGCAAGGTTGGAGAGGAACGGTACTGACCAGTTAAAGGTGCTGATGAAGAGAATACAATACACATTCATACTGAGTAGAAACACAATACATATTCATACTGAGTAGAAACACAATACATATTCATACTGAGTAGAAACACAATACATATTCATACTGAGTAGAAATACAATACATATTCATATTGAGTAGAAACACAATACATATTGAGTAGAAATACAATACATATTCATACTGAGTAGAAACACAATACATATTCATACTGAGTAGAAACACAATACACATTCATACTGAGTAGAAACACAATACAATACATATTGAGTAGAAACACAATACATATTGAGTAGAAACACAATACATATTCATACTGAGTAGAAACACAATACATATTCATATTGAGTAGAAACACAATACATATTCATACTGAGTAGAAACACAATACATATTCATATTGAGTAGAAACACAATACATATTGAGTAGAAACACAATACATATTCATACTGAGTAGAAACACAATACATATTCATACTGAGTAGAAACACAATACATATTCATATTGAGTAGAACACAATACATATTGAGTAGAAACACAATACATATTCATACTGAGTAGAAACACAATACATATTCATACTGAGTAGAAACACAATACATATTGAGTAGAAATACAATACATATTCATATTGAGTAGAAACACAATACATATTGAGTAGAAACACAATACATATTCATACTGAGTAGAAACACAATACATATTCATATTGAGTAGAAACACAATACATATTCATACTGAGTAGAAACACAATACATATTCATACTGAGTAGAAACACAATACATATTCATACTGAGTAGAAACACAATACATATTCATACTGAGTAGAAACACAATACATATTGAGTAGAAATACAATACATATTCATATTGAGTAGAAACACAATACATATTCATACTGAGTAGAAACACAATACATATTGAGTAGAAATACAATACATATTCATATTGAGTAGAAACACAATACATATTGAGTAGAAACACAATACATATTCATACTGAGTAGAAACACAATACATATTCATACTGAGTAGAAACACAATACATATTGAGTAGAAATACAATACATATTCATATTGAGTAGAAATACAATACATATTCATACTGAGTAGAAACACAATACATATTCATATTGAGTAGAAACACAATACAATACATATTGAGTAGAAACACAATACATATTCATACTGAGTAGAAACACAATACATATTCATACTGAGTAGAAACACAATACAATACATATTGAGTAGAAACACAATACATATTCATACTGAGTAGAAACACAATACATATTCATACTGAGTAGAAACACAATACATATTCATACTGAGTAGAAACACAATACATATTCATACTGAGTAGAAACACAATACATATTGAGTAGAAATACAATAAATATTCATATTGAGTAGAAACACAATACATATTGAGTAGAAACACAATACATATTCATACTGAGTAGAAACACAATACATATTCATACTGAGTAGAAACACAATACATATTGAGTAGAAATACAATACATATTCATATTGAGTAGAAACACAATACATACTGAGTAGAAACACAATACATATTCATACTGAGTAGAAACACAATACATATTCATACTGAGTAGAAACACAATACATATTGAGTAGAAACAATACATATTCATACTGAGTAGAAACACAATACATATTGAGTAGAAACACAATACATATTCATACTGAGTAGAAACACAATACATATTGAGTAGAAACACAATACATATTCATACTGAGTAGAAACACAATACATATTCATACTGAGTAGAAACACAATACATATTCATACTGAGTAGAAACACAATACATATTCATATTGAGTAGAAACACAATACATATTCATACTGAGTAGAAACACAATACATATTGAGTAGAAACACAATACATACTGAGTAGAAACACAATACATATTGAGTAGAAATACAATACATATTCATACTGAGTAGAAACACAATACATATTGAGTAGAAACACAATACATATTCATACTGAGTAGAAACACAATACATATTGAGTAGAAACACAATACATATTCATATTGAGTAGAAACACAATACATATTCATATTGAGTAGAAACACAATACATATTGAGTAGAAAGAAACACAATACATATTGAGTAGAAACACAATACATATTCATACTGAGTAGAAACACAATACATATTCATACTGAGTAGAAACACAATACATATTGAGTAGAAACACAATACATATTCATACTGAGTAGAAACACAATACACATTCATACTGAGTAGAAACACAATACACATTCATACTGAGTAGAAACACAATACACATTCATACTGAGTAGAAACACAATACACATTCATACTGAGTAGAAACACAATACACATTGAGTAGAAACACAATACATATTCATACTGAGTAGAAACACAATACATATTCATACTGAGTAGAAACACAATACATATTCATACTGAGTAGAAACACAATACATATTCATACTGAGTAGAAACACAATACATATTGAGTAGAAACACAATACATATTCATACTGAGTAGAAACACAATACATATTCATACTGAGTAGAAACACAATACATATTCATATTGAGCAGAACACAATACATATTGAGTAGAAACACAATACATATTCATACTGAGTAGAAACACAATACATATTCATACTGAGTAGAAACACAATACATATTGAGTAGAAATACAATACATATTCATATTGAGTAGAAACACAATACATATTGAGTAGAAACACAATACATATTCATACTGAGTAGAAACACAATACATATTCATATTGAGTAGAAACACAATACATATTCATACTGAGTAGAAACACAATACATATTCATACTGAGTAGAAACACAATACATATTCATACTGAGTAGAAACACAATACATATTCATACTGAGTAGAAACACAATACATATTGAGTAGAAATACAATACATATTCATATTGAGTAGAAACACAATACATATTCATACTGAGTAGAAACACAATACATATTGAGTAGAAATACAATACATATTCATATTGAGTAGAAACACAATACATATTGAGTAGAAACACAATACATATTCATACTGAGTAGAAACACAATACATATTCATACTGAGTAGAAACACAATACATATTGAGTAGAAATACAATACATATTCATATTGAGTAGAAATACAATACATATTCATACTGAGTAGAAACACAATACATATTCATATTGAGTAGAAACACAATACAATACATATTGAGTAGAAACACAATACATATTCATACTGAGTAGAAACACAATACATATTCATACTGAGTAGAAACACAATACAATACATATTGAGTAGAAACACAATACATATTCATACTGAGTAGAAACGCAATACATATTCATACTGAGTAGAAACACAATACATATTCATACTGAGTAGAAACACAATACATATTGAGTAGAAATACAATACATATTCATATTGAGTAGAAACACAATACATATTGAGTAGAAACACAATACATATTCATACTGAGTAGAAACACAATACATATTGAGTAGAAACACAATACATATTGAGTAGAAATACAATACATATTCATACTGAGTAGAAACACAATACATATTGAGTAGAAACACAATACATATTCATACTGAGTAGAAACACAATACATATTCATACTGAGTAGAAACACAATACATATTGAGTAGAAACACAATACATATTCATACTGAGTAGAAACACAATACATATTGAGTAGAAATACAATACATATTCATACTGAGTAGAAACACAATACATATTGACTAGAAACACAATACATATTCATACTGAGTAGAAACACAATACATATTCATACTGAGTAGAAACACAATACATATTCATACTGAGTAGAAACACAATACATATTCATATTGAGTAGAAACACAATACATATTCATACTGAGTAGAAACACAATACATATTGAGTAGAAACACAATACATATTCATACTGAGTAGAAACACAATACATATTGAGTAGAAATACAATACTGAGTAGAAACACAATACATATTGACTAGAAACACAATACATATTGAGTAGAAACACAATACATATTGAGTAGAAACACAATACATATTGAGTAGAAACACAATACATATTCATACTGAGTAGAAACACAATACATATTGAGTAGAAATACAATACATATTCATATTGAGTAGAAACACAATACATATTGAGTAGAAACACAATACATATTCATACTGAGTAGAAACACAATACATATTGAGTAGAAATACAATACATATTCATATTGAGTAGAAACACAATACATATTCATACTGAGTAGAAACACAATACATATTCATACTGAGTAGAAACACAATACATATTCATACTGAGTAGAAACACAATACATATTGAGTAGAAATACAATACATATTCATATTGAGTAGAAACACAATACATATTGAGTAGAAACACAATACATATTCATACTGAGTAGAAACACAATACATATTCATACTGAGTAGAAACACAATACATATTGAGTAGAAATACAATACATATTCATATTGAGTAGAAACACAATACATACTGAGTAGAAACACAATACATATTCATACTGAGTAGAAACACAATACATATTCATACTGAGTAGAAACACAATACATATTGAGTAGAAACAATACATATTCATACTGAGTAGAAACACAATACATATTGAGTAGAAACACAATACATATTCATACTGAGTAGAAACACAATACATATTGAGTAGAAACACAATACATATTCATACTGAGTAGAAACACAATACATATTCATATTGAGTAGAAACACAATACATATTCATACTGAGTAGAAACACAATACATATTCATATTGAGTAGAAACACAATACATATTCATACTGAGTAGAAACACAATACATATTCATACTGAGTAGAAACACAATACATATTCATACTGAGTAGAAACACAATACATATTGAGTAGAAACACAACACATATTCATATTGAGTAGAAACACAATACATATTGAGTAGAAACACAACACTGAGTAGAAACACAATACATATTGAGTAGAAACACAATACATATTGAGTAGAAACACAATACATATTGAGTAGAAACACAATACATATTGAGTAGAAATACAATACATATTCATACTGAGTAGAAACACAATACATATTGAGTAGAAACACAATACATATTCATACTGAGTAGAAACACAATACATATTCATACTGAGTAGAAACACAATACATATTGAGTAGAAACACAATACATATTCATACTGAGTAGAAACACAATACATATTCATACTGAGTAGAAACACAATACATATTCATACTGAGTAGAAACACAATACATATTGAGTAGAAACACAATACATATTCATATTGAGTAGAAACACAATACATATTCATATTGAGTAGAAACACAATACATATTCATATTGAGTAGAAACACAATACATATTGAGTAGAAACACAATACATATTCATACTGAGTAGAAATACAATACATATTCATACTGAGTAGAAACACAATACATATTCATACTGAGTAGAAACATAATACATATTCATACTGAGTAGAAACACAATACATATTGAGTAGAAATACAATACATATTCATACTGAGTAGAAACACAATACATATTCATATTGAGTAGAAACACAATACATATTCATATTGAGTAGAAACACAATACATATTCATACTGAGTAGAAACACAATACATATTCATACTGAGTAGAAACACAATACATATTGAGTAGAAATACAATACATATTCATATTGAGTAGAAACACAATACATATTCATATTGAGTAGAAACACAATACATATTCAGAAGGACCACATGAATACATATTCATACTGAGTAGAAACACAATACATATTCATACTGAGTAGAAACACAATACATATTCATACTGAGTAGAAACACAATACATATTGAGTAGAAACACAATACATATTCATACTGAGTAGAAACACAATACATATTGAGTAGAAACACAATACATATTCATACTGAGTAGAAACACAATACATATTCATACTGAGTAGAAACACAATACATATTCATACTGAGTAGAAACACAATACATATTCATACTGAGTAGAAACACAATACATATTGAGTAGAAATACAATACATATTCATATTGAGTAGAAACACAATACATATTCATACTGAGTAAAAACACAATACATATTGAGTAGAAACACAATACATATTCATACTGAGTAGAAACACAATACATATTCATACTGAGTAGAAACACAATACATATTCATACTGAGTAGAAATACAATACATATTAATAATATAATAATAATAATAATATTCATATTGAGTAGAAACACAATACATATTCATACTGAGTAGAAACACAATACATATTCATACTGAGTAGAAACACAATACATATTCATACTGAGTAGAAACACAATACATATTCATACTGATTAGAAACACAATACATATTCATACTGAGTAGAAACACAATACATATTCATACTGAGTAGAAACACAATACATATTCATACTGAGTAGAAACACAATACATATTCATACTGAGTAGAAATACAATACATATTAATAATATAATAATAATAATAATATTCATATTGAGTAGAAACACAATACATATTCATACTGAGTAGAAACAAAATACATATTCATACTGAGTAGAAATACAATACATATTCATACTGAGTAGAAACACAATACATACAGCGGAGTCAATCACCACCTTCCGGAGACACCTGAAACCCCACCTCTTCAAGGAATACCTAGGATAGGGTAAGTAAGGGACTTATAGAAACACAATAAGTAATCCTTCTCACCCCCCTTCTCCCCCAACAAGATTTAGATGCAAGTGGCTGTTCCACTGGTTGTCATAAGGTGTATGCACCAATTTGTAAGTCGCTCTGGATAAGAGCGTCTGCTAAATGACTTAAATGTAAATGTAAATGTAATATTCATACTGAGTAGAAACACAATACATATTCATACTGAGTAGAAACACAATACATATTGAGTAGAAACACAATACATATTCATACTGAGTAGAAACACAATACATATTGAGTAGAAACACAATACATATTCATACTGAGTAGAAACACAATACATATTGAGTAGAAATACAATACATCTTCATACTGAGTAGAAACACAATACATATTGACTAGAAACACAATACATATTCATACTGAGTAGAAACACAATACATATTGAGTAGAAACACAATACATATTCATACTGAGTAGAAACACAATACATATTCATACTGAGTAGAAACACAATACATATTGAGTAGAAACACAATACATATTCATACTGAGTAGAAACACAATACATATTGAGTAGAAACACAATACATATTCATACTGAGTAGAAACACAATACATATTCAGACTGAGTAGAAACACAATACATATTCATACTGAGTAGAAACACAATACATATTCATACTGAGTAGAAACACAATACATATTCATACTGAGTAGAAACACAATACATATTCATATTGAGTAGAAACACAATACATATTCATATTGAGTAGAAACACAATACATATTCATACTGAGTAGAAACACAATACATATTCATATTGAGTAGAAACACAATACATATTCATATTGAGTAGAAACACAATACATATTCATACTGAGTAGAAACACAATACATATTCATATTGAGTAGAAACACAATACATATTCATACTGAGTAGAAACACAATACATATTGAGTAGAAACACAATACATATTGAGTAGAAACACAATACATATTGAGTAGAAACACAATACATATTCATACTGAGTAGAAACACAATACATATTCATACTGAGTAGAAACACAATACATATTCATACTGAGTAGAAACACAATACATATTCATACTGAGTAGAAACACAATACATATTCATACTGAGTAGAAACACAATACATATTCATACTGAGTAGAAACACAATACATATTCATATTGAGTAGAAACACAATACATATTCATACTGAGTAGAAATACAATACATATTCATACTGAGTAGAAACACAATACATATTCATACTGAGTAGAAACACAATACATATTCATACTGAGTAGAAATACAATACATATTCATACTGAGTAGAAACACAATACATATTGAGTAGAAACACAATACATATTCATACTGAGTAGAAACACAATACATATTGAGTAGAAACACAATACATATTCATACTGAGTAGAAACACAATACATATTGAGTAGAAACACAATACATATTCATACTGAGTAGAAACACAATACATATTCATACTGAGTAGAAACACAATACATATTCATACTGAGTAGAAACACAATACATATTGAGTAGAAACACAATACATATTCATACTGAGTAGAAACACAATACATATTCATACTGAGTAGAAACACAATACATATTCATATTGAGTAGAAACACAATACATATTCATACTGAGTAGAAACACAATACATATTGAGTAGAAACACAATACATATTCATACTGAGTAGAAACACAATACATATTCATACTGAGTAGAAACACAATACATATTCATACTGAGTAGAAACACAATACATATTCATATTGAGTAGAAACACAATACATATTGAGTAGAAACACAATACATATTCATACTGAGTAGAAACACAATACATATTGAGTAGAAACACAATACATATTCATACTGAGTAGAAACACAATACATATTCATACTGAGTAGAAACACAATACATATTCATATTGAGTAGAAACACAATACATATTCATACTGAGTAGAAACACAATACATATTCATATTGAGTAGAAACACAATACATACTGAGTAGAAACACAATACATATTCATACTGAGTAGAAACACAATACATATTGAGTAGAAACACAATACATATTCATACTGAGTAGAAACACAATACATATTCATACTGAGTAGAAATACAATACATATTCATACTGAGTAGAAACACAATACATATTGAGTAGAAACACAATACATATTCATACTGAGTAGAAACACAATACATATTCATACTGAGTAGAAACACAATACATATTCATATTGAGTAGAAACACAATACATATTGAGTAGAAACACAATACATATTCATACTGAGTAGAAACACAATACATATTCATATTGAGTAGAAACACAATACATATTCATATTGAAACACAATACATATTGAGTTACATTCATACTAGAAACACAATACATATTGAGTAGAAACACAATACATATTCATACTGAGTAGAAACACAATACATATTCATACTGAGTAGAAACACAATACATATTCACAATATTATTCATACTGAGTAGAAACACAATACATATTCATACTGAGTAGAAACACAATACATATTGAGTAGAAACACAATACATATTCATACTGAGTAGAAACACAATACATATTCATACTGAAACACAATACATATTCATACTGTAGAAACACAATACATATTCATACTGAGTAGAAACACAATACATATTCATATTGAGTAGAAACACAATACATATTCATATTGAGTAGAAACACAATACATATTCATATTGAGTAGAAACACAATACATATTCATACTGAGTAGAAACACAATACATATTGAGTAGAAACACAATACATATTCATATTCATACTGAGTAGAAATACAATACATATTCACAATACTATTCATACTGAGTAGAAACACAATACATATTCATATTGAGTAGAAACACAATACATATTCATACTGAGTAGAAACACAATACATATTCATACTGAGTAGAAACACAATACATATTCATACTGAGTAGAAACACAATACATATTCATACTGAGTAGAAACACAATACATATTCATATTGAGTAGAAACACAATACATATTCATACTGAGTAGAAACACAATACATATTCATACTGAGTAGAAACACAATACATATTCATACTGAGTAGAAACACAATACATATTCATACTGAGTAGAAACACAATACATATTCATACTGAGTAGAAACACAATACATATTCATATTGAGTAAAACACAATACATATTCATACTGAGTAGAAACACAATACATATTCATACTGAGTAGAAACACAATACATATTCATACTGAGTAGAAACACAATACATATTCATACTGAGTAGAAACACAATACATATTCATATTGAGAAACACAATACATATTCATACTGAAAACACAATACATATTCATACTGAGTAGAAACACAATACATATTCATACTAGAAACACAATACATATTCATACTGAGTAGAAACACAATACATATTCATACTGAGTAGAAACACAATACATATTCATACATATTCAGTAGAAACACAATACATATTCATACTGAGTAGAAACACAATACATATTCATATTGAGTAGAAACACAATACATATTCATACTGAGTAGAAACACAATACATATTCATACTGAGTAGAAACACAATACATATTCATATTGAGTAGAAACACATTACATATTCATACTGGGTAGAAATACAATACATATTGAGTAGAAACACAATACATACTGAGTAGAAACACAATACATTTTGAGTAGAAACACAATACACATTCATACTGAGTAGAAACACAATACATATTCATACTGAGTAGAAACACAATACATATTCATACTGAGTAGAAACACAATACATATTCATATTCACAATACATATTCATATTGAGTAGAAACACAATACATATTCATATTGAGTAGAAACACAATACATATTCATACTGAGTAGAAACACAATACATATTCATACTGAGTAGAAATACAATACATACTGAGTAGAAACACAATACATATTCATATTGAGTAGAAACACAATACATACATGAGTAGAAACACAATACATATTCATACTGAGTAGAAACACAATACATACTGAGTAGAAACACAATACATATTCATACTGAGTAGAAACACAATACATATTCATATTGAAATACAATACATACTGTAGAAACACAATACATATTGAGTAGAAACACAATACATATTCATATTGAGTAGAAACACAATACATACTGAGTAGAAACACAATACATATTCATACTGAGTAGAAACACAATACATATTCATACTGAGTAGAAACACAATACATATTCATACTGAGTAGAAACACAATACATATTCATACTGAGTAGAAACACAATACATATTCATATTGAGTAGAAACACAATACATATTGAGTAGAAACACAATACATATTCATACTGAGTAGAAACACAATACATATTGAGTAGAAACACAATACATATTGAGTAGAAATGCTAAAAATTCATATACAGTGCCTTGCGAAAGTATTCGGCCCCTTTGAACTTTGCGACCTTTTGCCACATTTCAGGCTTCAAACATAAAGATATAAAACTGTATTTTTTGTGAAGAATCAACAACAAGTGGGACACAATCATGAAGTGGAACGACATTTATTGGATATTTCAAACTTTTTTAACAAATCAAAAACTGAAAAATTGGGCGTGCAAAATTATTCAGCCCCCTTAAGTTAATACTTCGTAGCGCCACCTTTTGCTGCGATTACAGCTGTAAGTCGCTTGGGGTATGTCTCTCAGTTTTGCACATCGAGAGACTGAATTTTTTTCCCATTCCTCCTTGCAAAACAGCTCGAGCTCAGTAAGGTTGGATGGAGAGCATTTGTGAACAGCAGTTTTCAGTTCTTTCCACAGATTCTCGATTGGATTCAGGTCTGGTCTTTGACCTGGCCATTCTAACACCTGGATATGTTTATTTTTTAACATTCCATTGTAGATTTTGCTTTATGTTTTGGATCATTGTCTTGTTGGAAGACAAATCTCCGTCCCAGTCTCAGGTCTTTTGCAGACTCCATCAGGTTTTCTTCCAGAATGGTCCTGTATTTGGCTCCATCCATCTTCCCATCAATTTTAACCATCTTCCCTGTCCCTGCTGAAGAAAAGCAGGCCCAAACCATGATGCTGCCACCACCATGTTTGACAGTGGGGATGGTGTGTTCAGGGTGATGAGCTGTGTTGCTTTTACGCCAAACATAACGTTTTGCATTGTTGCCAAAAAGTTCCATTTTGGTTTCATCTGACCAGAGCACCTTCTTCCACATGTTTGGTGTGTCTCCCAGGTGGCTTGTGGCAAACTTTAAACGACACTTTTTATGGATATCTTTAAGAAATGGCTTTCTTCTTGCCACTCTTCCATAAAGGCCAGATTTGTGCAATATACGACTGATTGTTGTCCTATGGACAGAGTCTCCCACCTCAGCTGTAGATCTCTGCAGTTCATCCAGAGTGATCATGGGCCTCTTGGCTGCATCTCTGATCAGTCTTCTCCTTGTATGAGCTGAAAGTTTAGAGGGACGGCCAGGTCTTGGTAGATTTGCAGTGGTCTGATACTCCTTCCATTTCAATATTATCGCTTGCACAGTGCTCCTTGGGATGTTTAAAGCTTGGGAAATCTTTTTGTATCCAAATCCGGCTTTAAACTTCTTCACAACAGTATCTCGGACCTGCCTGGTGTGTTCCTTGTTCTTCATGATGCTCTCTGCGCTTTTAACGGACCTCTGAGACTATCACAGTGCAGGTGCATTTATACGGAGACTTGATTACACACAGGTGGATTGTATTTATCATCATTAGTCATTTAGGTCAACATTGGATCATTCAGAGATCCTCACTGAACTTCTGGAGAGAGTTTGCTCCACTGAAAGTAAAGGGGCTGAATAATTTTGCACGCCCAATATTTCAGTTTTTGATTTGTTAAAAAAGTTTGAAATATCCAATAAATGTTGTTCCACTTCATGAGTGTGTCACACTTGTTGTTGATTCTTCACAAAAAAATACAGTTTTATATCTTTATGTTTGAAGCCTGAAATGCGGCAAAAGGTCGCAAAGTTCAAGGGGGCCGAATACTTTCGCAAGGCACTGTAGGTGTTGTTTTACAGGGTCAGTCATAGTAGTATGATAGGTGTTGTTTTACAGGGTCAGTCATAGTAGTATGATAGGTGTTGTTTTACAGGGTCAGTCATGGTAGTATGATAGGTGTTGTTTTACAGGGTCAGTCATGATAGTATGATAGGTGTTGTTTTACAGGGTCAGTCATGGTAGTATGATAGGTGTTGTTTTACAGGGTCAGTCATGATAGTATGATAGGTGTTGTTTTACAGGGTCAGTCATGGTAGTATGATAGGTGTTGTTTTACAGGGTCAGTCATGGTAGTATGATAGGTGTTGTTTTACAGGGTCAGTCATGGTAGTATGATAGGTGTTGTTTTACAAGGTCAGTCTAGAATACCTGCCTCCCTAACTAGTGGGTTACCACCCCAAAGCGCTAACCGCTAGGCTACCTGCCTCCCTAACTAGTGGGTTACCACCCCAAAGTGCTCACCGCTAGGCTACCTGCCTCCCTAACTTTTGGGTTACCACCCCAAAGCTCTAACCACTAGGATACCTGCCTCCCTAACTTTTGGGTTACCACCCCAAAGCTCTAACCGCTAGGCTACCTGCCTCCCTAACTTTTGGGTTACCACCCCAAAGCTCTAACCACTAGGCTACCTGCCTCCCTAACTTTTGGGTTACCACCCCAAAGCTCTAACCGCTAGGCTACCTGCCTCCCTAACTAGTGGGTTACCACCCCAAAGCTCTAACCGCTAGGCTACCTGCCTCCCTAACTAGTGGGTTACCACCCCAAAGCTCTAACCGCTAGGCTACCTGCCTCCCTAACTAGTGGGTTACCACCCCAAAGCTCTAACCGCTAGGCTACCTGCCTCCCTAACTAGTGGGTTACCACCCCAAAGCTCTAACCGCTAGGCTACCTGCCTCCCTAACTTGCGCCCAACTTCATTTTGGTTGGAGGAGATATGGGCAGAAACATACAAAAATATCAACTAAATATTGAATCAACATTTATGGACAACTAAAATAAACACATGTCAAAACCAGAACACCATGTCAAATCAACATTTATGGACAATTAAAATAAACACATGTCAAAACCAGAACACCATGTCAAATCAACATTTATGGACAATTAAAATAAACACATGTCAAAACCAGAACACCATGTCAAATCAACATTTATGGACAATTAAAATAAACACATGTCAAAACCAGAACACCATGTCAAATCAACATTTATGGACAATTAAAATAAACACATGTCTAATTCAGACTAAAATACTCACTTCTTAATTCTCTCCCCGAAGCATGCGATTTCCTCCAACAGGTTTTGGACAGTGATGACAGTCTCTTGAACCATGTGAATTTTTTCCATCAAACCTCTCTTCTCGGATTCCTACAACATTAAAGGACCAGTCAGTTCTGCATGTCTTTAGATACATTAAAGGACCAGTCAGTTCTACATGTCTTTAGATACATTAAAGGACCAGTCAGTTCTACATGTCTTTAGATACATTAAAGGACCAGTCAGTTCTACATGTCTTTAGAGACATTAAAGGACCAGTCAGTTCTACGTCTTTAGATACATTAAAGGACCAGTCAGTTCTACATGTCTTTAGATACATTAAAGGACCAGTCAGTTCTACGTCTTTAGATGCATTAAAGGACCAGTCAGTTCTACATGTCTTTAGATACATTAAAGGACCAGTCAGTTCTACATGTCTTTAGATACATTAAAGGACCAGTCAGTTCTACATGTCTTTAGAGACATTAAAGGACCAGTCAGTTCTACATGTCTTTAGATACATTAAAGGACCAGTCAGTTCTACATGTCTTTAGATACATTAAAATGACCAGTCAGTTCTACATGTCTTTAGATACATTATAGGACCAGTCAGTTCTACATGTCTTTAGATACATTAAAGGACCAGTCAGTTCTACATGTCTGACAGACGTCTATAGTCAGACAGACAGAACCTCTACAGTCAGACAGACAGAACCTCCACAGTCAGACAGAACGTCTACAGTCAGACAGACAGATCCTCTACAGTCAGACAGACCGTCTACAGTCAGACAAAACCTCTACAGTCAGACAAAACCTCTACAGTCAGACAGATCCTCTACAGTCAGACAGACAGAACGTCTACAGTCAGACAGATCCTCTACAGTCAGACAGACAGAACCTCTACAGTCAGACAGACAGAACCTCTACAGTCAGACAGACAGAACCTCCACAGTCAGACAGAACGTCTACAGTCAGACAGACAGAACCTCCACAGTCAGACAGAACCTCTACAGTCAGACAGAACATCTACAGTCAGACAGAACGTCTACAGTCAGACAAAACCTCTACAGTCAGACAGAACGTCTACAGTCAGACAAAACCTCTACAGTCAGACAAAGAACCTCTACAGTCAGACAGACAGAACCTCTACAGTCAGACAGACAGAACCTCTACAGTCAGACAGACAGAACCTCTACAGTCAGACAGACAGAACCTCCACAGTCAGACAGACAGAACCTCCACAGTCAGACAGACAGAACCTCTACAGTCAGACAGAACCTCTACAGTCAGACAGAACGTCTACAGTCAGACAGACAGATCCTCTACAGTCAGACAGACAGATCCTCTACAGTCACAGACAGATCCTCTACAGTCAGACAGACAGATCCTCTACAGTCACAGACAGATCCTCTATTTATTTTATTTTATTTATTTCACCTTTATTTAACCAGGTAGGCTAGTTGAGAACAAGTTCTCATTTGCAACTGCGACCTGGCCAAGATAAAGCATAGCAGTGTGAACAGACAACACAGAGTTACACATGGAGTAAACAATTAGCAAGTCAATAACACAGTAGAAAAAAATGGGCAGTCTATATACAATGTGTGCAAAAGGCATGAGGAGGTAGGCGAATAATACAATTTTGCAGATTAACACTGGAGTGATAAATGATCAGATGGGCATGTACAGGTAGAGATATTGGTGTGCAAAAGAGCAGAAAAGTAAATAAATAAAAACAGTATAAAAACAGTATGGGAATGAGGTAGGTGAAAAAGGGTGAGCTATTTACCTATAGACTATGTACAGCTGCAGCGATCGGTTAGCTGCTCGGATAGCTGATGTTTGAAGTTGGAGAGGGAGATAAAAGTCTCCAACTTCAGCGATTTTTGCAAATTCGTTCCAGTCACAGGCAGCAGAGTACTGGAACGAAAGGCGGCCAAATGAGGTGTTGGCTTTAGGGATGATCAGTGAGATACACCTGCTGGAGCGCGTGCTACGGATGGGTGTTGCCATCGTGACCAGTGAACTGAGATAAGGCGGAGCTTTGCCTAGCATGGACTTGTAGATGACCTGGAGCCAGTGGGTCTGACGACGAATATGTAGTGAGGGCCAGCCGACTAGAGCATACAAGTCGCAGTGGTGGGTGGTATAAGGTGCTTTAGTGACAAAACGGATGGCACTGTGATAGACTGCATCCAGTTTGCTGAGTAGAGTGTTGGAAGCCATTTTGTAGATGACATCGCCGAAGTCGAGGATCGGTAGGATAGTCAGTTTTACTAGGGTAAGCTTGGCAGCGTGAGTGAAGGAGGCTTTGTTGCGGAATAGAAAGCCGACTCTGGATTTGATTTTTGATTGGAGATGTTTGATGTGAGTCTGGAAGGAGAGTTTGCAGTCTAGCCAGACACCTAGGTACTTATAGATGTCCACATATTCAAGGTTGGAACCATCCAGGGTGGTGATGCTAGTCGGGCATGCGGGTGCAGGCAGCGATCGGTTGAAAAGCATGCATTTGGTTTTACTCGCGTTTAAGAGCAGTTGGAGGCCACGGAAGGAGTGCTGTATGGCATTGAAGCTCGTTTGGAGGTTGGATAGCACAGTGTCCAATGACGGGCCGAAAGTATATAGAATGGTGTCGTCTGCGTAGAGGTGGATCAGGGAATCGCCCGCAGCAAGAGCAACATCATTGATATATACAGAGAAAAGAGTCGGCCCGAGAATTGAACCCTGTGGCACCCCCATAGAGACTGCCAGAGGACCGGACAGCATGCCCTCTGATTTGACACACTGAACTCTGTCTGCAAAGTAATTGGTGAACCAGGCAAGGCAGTCATCCGAAAAACCGAGGCTGTTGAGTCTGCCGATAAGAATTTGGTGATTGACAGAGTCGAAAGCCTTGGCGAGGTCGATGAAGACGGCTGCACAGTACTGTCTTTTATCGATGGCGGTTATGATATCATTTAGTACCTTGAGTGTGGCTGAGGTGCACCCGTGACCGGCTCGGAAACCAGATTGCACAGCGGAGAAGGTACGGTGGGATTCGAGATGGTCAGTGACCTGTTTGTTGACTTGGCTTTCGAAGACCTTAGATAGGCAGGGCAGGATGGATATAGGTCTATAGCAGTTTGGGTCCAGGGTGTCTCCCCTTTGAAGAGGGGGATGACTGCGGCAGCTTTCAATCCTTGGGGATCTCAGACGATATGAAAGAGAGGTTGAACAGGCTGGTAATAGGGGTTGCGACAATGGCGGCAGATAGTTTCAGAAATAGCGGGTCCAGATTGTCAAGCCCAGCTGATTTGTACGGGTCCAGGTTTTGCAGCTCTTTCAGAACATCTGCTATCTGGATTTGGGTAAAGGAGAACCTGGAGAGGCTTGGGTGAGGAACTACGGGGGGGGCGGAGCTGTTGGCCGAGGTTGGAGTAGCCAGGCGGAAGGCATGGCCAGCCGTTGAGAAGTGCTTATTGAAGTTTTCGATAATCATGGATTTATCGGTGGAGACCGTGTTTCCTAGCCTCAGTGCAGTGGGCAGCTGGGAGGAGGTGCTCTTGTTCTCCATGGACTTCACAGTGTCCCAGAACTTTTTGGAGTTGGAGCTACAGGATGCAAACTTCTGCCTGAAGAAGCTGGCCTTAACTTTCCTGACTGACTGCGTGTATTGGTTCCTGACTTCCCTGAACAGTTGCATATCACGGGGCTATTCGATGCTATTGCAGTCCGCCACAGGATGTTTTTGTGCTAGTCGAGGGCAGTCAGGTCTGGAGTGAACCAAGGGCTGTATCTGTTCTTGGTTCTGCATTTTTTGAACGGAGCATGCTTATCTAAAATGGTGAGGAAGTTACTTTTAAAGAATGACCAGGCATCCTCAACTGACGGGATGAGTTCAATGTCCTTCCAGGATACACGGGCCAGGTCGATTAGAAAGGCCTGCTCACAGAAGTGTTTTAGGGAGCGTTTGACAGTGATGAGGGGTGGTCGTTTGACTGCGGCTCCGTGGCGGATACAGGCGATGAGGCAGTGATCGCTGAGATCCTGGTTGAAGACAGCGGAGGTATATTTGGAGGGCCAGTTGGTCAGGATGACGTCTATGAGGGTGCCCTTGTTTACAGAGTTAGGGTTGTACCTGGTGGGTTCCTTGATGATTTGAGTGAGATTGAGGGCATCTAGCTTAGATTGTAGGACTGCCGGGGTGTTAAGCATATCCCAGTTTAGGTCACCTAACAGAACAAACTCTGAAGCTAGATGGGGGCGATCAATTCACAAATGGTGTCCAGGGCGCAGCTGGGAGCTGACGGGGGTCGGTAGCAGGCGGCAACAGTGATAGACTTGTTTCTGGACAGACAGATCCTCTACAGTCAGACAGACAGATCCTCTACAGTCACAGACAGATCCTCTACAGTCAGACATAACCTCTACAGTCAGACAGACAGATCCTCTACAGTCAGACATAACCTCTACAGTCAGACATAACCTCTACAGTCAGACAGACAGATCCTCTACAGTCAGACATAACCTCTACAGTCAGACAGACAGATCCTCTACAGTCAGACATAACCTCTACAGTCAGACATAACCTCTACAGTCAGACAGACAGATCCTCTACAGTCAGACAGACAGAACCTCTACAGTCAGACAGACAGAACCTCTACAGTCAGACAGATCCTCTACAGTCAGACAGACAGAACCTCTACAGTCAGACAGACAGATCCTCTACAGTCAGACAGACAGAACCTCTACAGTCAGACAGACAGATCCTCTACAGTCAGACAGACAGAACCTCTACAGTCAGATAGACAGATCCTCTACAGTCAGACAGACAGAACCTCTACAGTCAGACAGACCATCTACAGTCAGACAGAACGTCTACAGTCAGACAGAACGTCTACAGTCAGACAGAACGTCTACAGTCAGACAGACAGATCCTCTACAGTCAGACAGACAGATCCTCTACAGTCACAGACAGATCCTCTACAGTCAGACAGACAGATCCTCTACAGTCACAGACAGATCCTCTACAGTCAGACATAACCTCTACAGTCAGACAGACAGATCCTCTACAGTCAGACAGACAGAACCTCTACAGTCAGACAGATCCTCTACAGTCAGACAGACAGAACCTCTACAGTCAGACAGACAGATCCTCTACAGTCAGACAGACAGATCCTCTACAGTCAGACATAACCTCTACAGTCAGACAGACAGATCCTCTACAGTCAGACAGACAGAACCTCTACAGTCAGACAGACAGAACCTCCACAGTCAGACAGACAGATCCTCTACAGTCAGATAGACAGATCCTCTACAGTCAGACAGACAGATCCTCTACAGTCAGACAGACAGATCCTCTACAGTCAGACATAACCTCTACAGTCTGACAGATCCTCTACAGTCAGACAGACAGAACCTCTACAGTCAGACATAACTTCTACAGTCAGACAGACAGATCCTCTACAGTCAGACAGACAGATCCTCTACAGTCAGACAGACAGATCCTCTACAGTCAGTCAGACAGATCCTCTACAGTCAGACAGACAGAACCTCCACAGTCAGACAGACAGATCCTCTACAGTCAGATCCTCTACAGACAGACAGACAGATCCTCTACAGTCAGACAGACAGATCCTCTACAGTCAGATCTTCTACAGTCAGACAGACAGATCCTCTCCAGTCAGACAGATCCTCTACAGTCAGATCCTCTACAGTCAGACAGACAGATCCTCCACAGTCAGACAGACAGATCCTCTACAGTCAGATCCTCTACAGTCAGACAGACAGATCCTCTCCAGTCAGACAGATCCTCTACAGTCAGACAGACAGATCCTCTACAGTCAGACAGACAGATCCTCTATAGTCAGACAGACAGATCCTCTACAGTCAGACAGACAGATCCTCTACAGTCAGACAGACAGATCCTCTACAGTCAGATCCTCTACAGTCAGACAGACAGATCCTCTCCAGTCAGACAGATCCTCTACAGTCAGACAGACAGATCCTCTACAGTCAGACAGACAGAGCTTCTACAGTCAGGTAGATCTTCTATGTAGAAACCCAGCATTATCAGTCATTACCAACTAAAATGACTATGTAGAAACCAGGTATTATGAGTCATTACTATGTAGAAACCCAGCATTATCAGTCATTAACAACTAAAAATACTATGTAGAAACCAGGTATTATGAATCATTACTATGTAGAAACCCAGCATTATTAGCCATTACTATGTAGAACCCAGCATTATCAGTCATTAACAACTAAAAATACTATGTAGAAACCAGGTATTATGAATCATTACTATGTAGAAACCCAGCATTATTAGCCATTACTATGTAGAAACTCAGCATTATCAGTCATTACTATGTAGAAACTCGGCATTATCCGACATTACTATGTAGAACCCCAGCATTATAAGTCATTACCATGTAGCACCCCAGCATTATCAGTCATTGTTATGTAGAAACTCAGTATTATCAGATAAGAGCGTCTGCTAAATGACTTACATGTAAATGTAAATGTAATTACTATGTAGAAACTCAGCATTATCAGTCATTGCGATGTAGAACCACAGCATTATCAGTCATTACTATGTAGAAACCAGGTATTATGAGTCATTATGAAACATAATGGGAAACTATGCTACCTTTTCATCTTCATCATCTTCATCGCCCAAGTCCATATTATCCTGGAAAGAAAAGATTAGTAAAGTGAAGGATAGGAAATGTCCAGACCTGTGGTTCACTACATTAATCCAGGCATTACTATGAGCTGTCCTCCCCTCAGCAGCCTCCACTGGTTGGTGTACAGTAGTAGGTCCATGTAGTGTGTCAGGATGCGAACAGATGACATCACATGACTGATCCTCTGCACTGACTAACACATGATCATGCTGAGGGCTTTGGTAGTAGTTTTAGAATCTAGGAGATAGTGGTAGTAGTTCTAGAATCTAGGGGATAGTGGTAATAGTTGTAGAATCTAGGGGATAGTGGTAGTAGTTCTAGAATCTAGGATATAGTGGTAGTAGTTCTAGAATCTCGGAGATAGTGGTAGTTGTAGAATCTAGGAGATAGTGGTAATAGTTGTAGAATCTAGGGCATAGTGGTAGCAGTTGTAGAATCTAGGAGATAGTGGTAGTAGTTCTAGAATCTAGGAGATAGTGGTAATATTTGTATAATCTAGGAGATAGTGGCAGTTGCAGAATCTAGGAGATAGTGGTAGTAGTTCTAGAATCTAGGAAATAGTGGTAGTTGTAGAATCCAGGGGATAGTGGTAGCAGTTGTAGAATCTAGGAGATAGTGGTAGTTGTAGAATCTAGGGGATAGTGGTAATAGTTGTAGAATCTAGGAGATAGTGGTAGCAGTTGTAGAATCTAGGAGATAGTGGTAGCAGTTGTGGAATCTAGGAGATAGTGGTAGTAGTTGTAGAATCTAGGAGATAGTGGTAATAGTTGTAGAATCTAGGGGATAGTGGTAATAGTTGTAGAATCTAGGGGATAGTGGTAATTGTTGTAGAATCTAGGAGATAGTGGTAATATTTGTAGAATCTAGGGATAGTGGTAATAGTTGTAGAATCTAGGGGATAGTGGTAATAGTTGTAGAATCTAGGGGATCGTGGTAATAGTTGTAGAATCTAGGAGATAGTGGTAATAGTTGTAGAATCTAGGAGATAGTGGTAGTAGTTGTAGAATCTAGGGGATAGTGGTAATAGTTGTAGAATCTAGGGGATAGTGGTAATAGTTGTAGAATCTAGGGGATAGTGGTAGTAGTTGTAGAATCTAGGAGATAGTGGTAGTAGTTCTAGAATCTAGGAGATCGTGGTAATAGTTGTAGAATCTAGGAGATAGTGGTAATAGTTGTAGAATCTAGGAGATAGTGGTAGTAGTTGTAGAATCTAGGAGCTAGTGGTAATATTTGTAGAATCTAGGGGATAGTGGTAGCAGTTGTAGAATCTAGGGGATAGTGGTAATAGTTGTAGAATCTAGGAGATATTGGTAGTTGTAGAATCTAGGAGATAGTGGTAGTTGTAGAATCTAGGGGATAGTGGTAGCAGTTCTAGAATCTAGGAGATAGTGGTAGTAGTTGTAGAATCTAGGAGATAGTGGTAATAGTTGTAGAATCTAGGAGATAGTGGTAATAGTTGTAGAATATAGGAGATAGTGGTAGTAGTTGTAGAATCTAGGAGATAGTGGTAGTTGTAGAATCTATGGGATAGTGGTAGCAGTTCTAGAATCTAGGAGATAGTGGTAGTAGTTGTAGAATCTAGGAGATAGTGGTAATAGTTGTAGAATCTAGGAGATAGTGGTAATAGTTGTAGAATCTAGGAGATAGTGGTAATAGTTGTAGAATCTAGGGGATAGTGGTAGTAGTTCTAGAATCTAGGAGATAGTGGTAGTAGTTCTAGAATCTAGGAGATAGTGGTAATAGTTGTAGTATCTAGGAGATAGTGGTAATAGTTGTATAATCTAGGGGATAGTGGTAGTAGTTGTAGAATCTAGGAGATGGTGGTAGTTGTAGAATCTAGGAGATAGTGGTAATAGTTCTAGAATCTAGGTGATAGTGGTAGTAGTTGTAGAATCTAGGAGATAGTGGTAGTTGTAGAATCTAGGGGATAGTGGTAATAGTTGTAGAATCTAGGAGATAGTGGTAGTAGTTGTAGAATCTAGGAGATAGTGGTAGAAGTTCTAGAATCTAGGAGATAGTGGTAATAGTTGTAGAATCTAGGAGATAGTGGTAGTTGTAGAATCTAGGAGATAGTGGTAGTTGTAGAATCTATGGGATAGTGGTAATAGTTGAAGAATCTAGGAGATAGTGGTAGCAGTTGTAGAATCTAGGAGATAGTGGTAGTAGTTGTAGAATCTAGGAGATAGTGGTAGTAGTTGTAGAATCTAGGAGATAGTGGTAATAGTTGAAGAATCTAGGGGATAGTGGTAATAGTTGTAGAATTTTGGGGATAGTGGTAATAGTTGTAGAATCTAGGGGATAGTGGTAATAGTTGTAGAATCTAGGGATAGTGGTAATAGTTGTAGAATCTAGGAGATAGTGGTAATAGGTATAGAAACTAGGAGATAGTGGTAGTTGTAGAATCTAGGAGATAGTGGTAGTAGTTGTAGAATCTAGGAGATAGTGGTAATAGTTGTAGAATCTAGGAGATAGTGGTAGTAGTTGTAGAATCTAGGAGATAGTGGTAGTAGTTGTAGAATCTAGGAGATAGTGGTAGTTGTAGAATCTAGGAGATAGTGGTAATAGTTGTAGAATCTAGGAGATAGTGGTAATAGTTGTAGAATCTAGGAGATAGTGGTAGTTGTAGAATCTAGGAGATAGTGGTAGGTGTAGAATCTAGGAGATAGTGGTAGTTGTAGAATCTAGGAGATAGTGGTAGTAGTTGTAGAATCTAGGAGATAGTGGTAGTAGTTGTAGAATCTAGGAGATAGTGGTAATAGTTGTAGAATCTAGGAGATAGTGGTAATAGTTGTAGAATCTAGGAGATAGTGGTAGTAGTTCTAGAATCTAGGAGATAGTGGTAGTAGTTCCAGAATCTAGGAGATAGTGGTAGTTGTAGAATCTATGGGATAGTGGTAATAGTTGAAGAATCTAGGAGATAGTGGTAGCAGTTGAAGAATCTAGGAGATAGTGGTAGCAGTTGTAGAATCTAGGAGATAGTGGTAATAGTTGTATAATCTAGGAGATAGTGGTAGTTGTAGAATATAGGAGATAGTGGTAGTTGTCGAATCTAGGAGATAGTGGTAGGTGTAGAATCTAGGAGATAGTGGTAGTAGTTCTAGAATCTAGGAGATAGTGGTAGTAGTTCTAGAATCTAGGAGATAGTGGTAATAGTTCTAGAATCTAGGAGATAGTGGTAGTAGTTCTAGAATCTAGGAGATAGTGGTAATAGTTCTAGAATCTAGGAGATAGTGGTAGTAGTTCTAGAATCTAGGAGATAGTGGTAGTAGTTCTAGAATCTAGGAGATAGTGGTAGTTGTAGAATCTAGGAGATAGTGGTAGGTGTAGAATCTAGGAGATAGTGGTAGTTGTAGAATCTAGGAGATAGTGGTAGTAGTTGTAGAATCTAGGAGATAGTGGTAGTAGTTGTAGAATCTAGGAGATAGTGGTAATAGTTGTAGAATCTAGGAGATAGTGGTAATAGTTGTAGAATCTAGGAGATAGTGGTAGTAGTTCTAGAATCTAGGAGATAGTGGTAGTAGTTCCAGAATCTAGGAGATAGTGGTAGTTGTAGAATCTATGGGATAGTGGTAATAGTTGAAGAATCTAGGAGATAGTGGTAGCAGTTGAAGAATCTAGGAGATAGTGGTAGCAGTTGTAGAATCTAGGAGATAGTGGTAATAGTTGTATAATCTAGGAGATAGTGGTAGTTGTAGAATATAGGAGATAGTGGTAGTTGTCGAATCTAGGAGATAGTGGTAGGTGTAGAATCTAGGAGATAGTGGTAGTAGTTCTAGAATCTAGGAGATAGTGGTAGTAGTTCTAGAATCTAGGAGATAGTGGTAATAGTTCTAGAATCTAGGAGATAGTGGTAGTAGTTCTAGAATCTAGGAGATAGTGGTAATAGTTCTAGAATCTAGGAGATAGTGGTAGTAGTTCTAGAATCTAGGAGATAGTGGTAATGGTTGTAGGGGAATAGGATTAAACATGGCTGTTTGGAGTGAGGCGCTGTACTGACCAGGTCCTGGTTGGCCCGTCCAGATGCAATCTGAAGATAGTTCCATGTGATGAGCAGAACCAGACAGAGAGGCAACATGTAGAACTCCCAATGCCACACCGCCAGCAGGAATATCTATAGGAAGAGATGAGAGGACGGGAGGGGAGAGGAGGAGAAGAGAAGTAGCATAGGACAGAGGGGAGCGGAGTCGGGAAGGAGAAGGAGTAGGGAAGGAGATGAGGGGAGAGGAGTAGGGGATGAGATGAGGGAAGAGGGGAGAGGAGAGGCGGGGATGAGAGGGAAGGAGAGAAGATGATAGAAAGGAGGGGAAGAAGAAATGAAGAGAGAAGAGGAGAGGAGTAGGAAGGGTAGAGGAGGAGATGGGAGGAGGGGAGAGGAAAGGAGAGAAGCAGAGGAAAAGAGAAGAGGGGAGGAGTAGGGGAGAGGAGGGGAGAGGAGAGGCAGATGGGAGAAGAGGGGAGGAGAGGGGGAGGAGTAGGGGGAGAGAAGAGGAGATGAGAGGATGAGTACAGGGGAGGAGTAGGGGAGAGGAGAGGCGGATGGGAGAAGAGGGGAGGAGAGGGGGAGGAGTAGGGGAGAGAGAAGAGGAGATGAGAGGATGAGTACAGGGGAGGAGTAGGGGAGAGGAGAGGTGGATGGGAGAAGAGGAGAGGAGAGGGGGAGGAGTAGGGGAGAGAGAAGAGGAGATGAGAGGATGAGTACAGGGGAGGAGTAGGGGAGAGGAGAGGCAGATGGGAGAAGAGGGGAGGAGTAGGGGGAGAGAAGAGGAGATGAGAGGATGAGTACAGGGGAGGAGTAGGGGGGAGAGAAGAGGAGAAGGGAGGGGAGATGAGAGGATGAGTACAGGGGAGGAGTAGGGGGGAGAGAAGAGGAGAAGGGAGGGGAGATGAGAGGATGAGTACAGGGGAGGAGTAGGGGGGAGAGAAGAGGAGAAGGGAGGGGAGATGAGAGGATGAGTACATATCTATACACATATCTATAGCAGGGGCTAGAATCTGTCCTCTCACAGTACATATCTATAGCAGGGGCTAGAATCTGTCCTCTCACAGTACATATCTATAGCAGGGGCTAGAATCTGTCCTCTCACAGTACATATCTATAGCAGGGGCTAGAATCTATCCTCTCACAGTACATATCTATAGCAGGGGCTAGAATCTATCCTCTCACAGTACATATCTATAGCAGGGGCTAGAATCTGTCCTCTCACACTACATATCTATAGCAGGGGCTAGAATCTGTCCTCTCACAGTACATATCTATAGCAGGGGCTAGAATCTGCCCTCTCACACTACATATCTATAGCAGGGGCTAGAATCTATCCTCTCACAGTACATATCTATAGCAGGGGCTAGAATCTATCCTCTCACAGTACATATCTATAGCAGGGGCTAGAATCTGCCCTCTCACACTACATATCTATAGCAGGGGCTAGAATCTGTCCTCTCACAGTACATATCTATAGCAGGGGCTAGAATCTGCCCTCTCACACTACATATCTATAGCAGGGGCTAGAATCTGTCCTCTCACAGTACATATCTATAGCAGGGGCTAGAATCTGCCCTCTCACACTACATATCTATAGCAGGGGCTAGAATCTGTCCTCTCACAGTACATATCTATAGCAGGGGCTAGAATCTGTCCTCTCACACTACATATCTATAGCAGGGGCTAGAATCTGTCCTCTCACAGTACATATCTATAGCAGGGGCTAGAATCTGCCCTCTCACAGTACATATCTATAGCAGGGGCTAGAATCTGTCCTCTCACAGTACATATCTATAGCAGGGGCTAGAATCTGTCCTCTCACAGTATATATCTATAGCAGGGGCTAGAATCTATCCTCTCACAGTACATATCTATAGCAGGGGCTAGAATCTGTCCTCTCACACTACATATCTATAGCAGGGGCTAGAATCTGTCCTCTCACAGTACATATCTATAGCAGGGGCTAGAATCTGTCCTCTCACAGCACATATCTATAGCAGGGGCTAGAATCTGTCCTCTCACAGTACATATCTATAGCAGGGGCTAGAATCTATCCTCTCACAGTACATATCTATAGCAGGGGCTAGAATCTGTCCTCTCACAGTACATATCTATAGCAGGGGCTAGAATCTGTCCTCTCACAGTACATATCTATAGCAGGGGCTAGAATCTGTCCTCTCACAGTACATATCTATAGCAGGGGCTAGAATCTATCCTCTCACAGTACATATCTATAGCAGGGGCTAGAATCTGTCCTCTCACACTACATATCTATAGCAGGGGCTAGAATCTGTCCTCTCACAGCACATATCTATAGCAGGGGCTAGAATCTATCCTCTCACAGTACATATCTATAGCAGGGGCTAGAATCTGTCCTCTCACAGTAGTACATATCTATAGCAGGGGCTAGAATCTGTCCTCTCACAGTACATATCTATAGCAGGGGCTAGAATCTGTCCTCTCACACTACATATCTATAGCAGGGGCTAGAATCTATCCTCTCACAGTACATATCTATAGCAGGGGCTAGAATCTGTCCTCTCACAGTACATATCTATAGCAGGGGCTAGAATCTATCCTCTCACAGTACATATCTATAGCAGGGGCTAGAATCTGTCCTCTCACAGTACATATCTATAGCAGGGGCTAGAATCTATCCTCTCACAGTACATATCTATAGCAGGGGCTAGAATCTGTCCTCTCACAGTACATATCTATAGCAGGGGCTAGAATCTATCCTCTCACAGTACATATCTATTGCAGGGGCTAGAATCTATCCTCTCACAGTATATATCTATAGCAGGGGCTAGAATCTATCCTCTCACAGTATATATCTATAGCAGGGGGTAGAATCTATCCTCTCACAGTACATATCTACAGCAGGGGCTAAAATCTGTCCTCTCACAGTACATATAGTGGGGCAAAAAAGTATTTAGTCAGCCACCAATTGTGCAAGTTCTCTCACTTAAAAAGATGAGAGAGGCCTGTCATTTTCATCATAGGTACACTTCAACTATGACAGACAAAATGAGAAAATCACATTGTAAGTATATAAGTATTTGATCACCTACAAACAAGCAAGATTTCTGGCTCTCACAGACCTGTAACTTCTTATTTTAGAGGCTCCTCTGTCCTCCACTCGTTACCTGTATTAATGGCACCTGTTTGAACTTGTTATCAGTATAAAAGACACCTGTCCACAACCTCAAACAGTCACACTCCAAACTCCACTATGGCCAAGACCAAAGAGCTGTCAAAGGACACCAGAAACAAAATTGTAGACCTGCACCAGGCTGGGAAGACTGAATCTGCAATAGGTAAGCAGCTTGGTTTGAAGAAATCAACTGTGGGAGCAATTATTAGGAAATGGAAGACATACAAGACCACTGATAATCTCCCTCGATCTGGGGCTCCACGCAAGATCTCACCCCGTGGGGTCAAAATGATCACAAGAACGGTGAGCAAAAATCCCAGAACCACACGAGTGGACCTAGTGAATGAACTGCAGAGAGCTGGGACCAAAGTAACAAAGCCTACCATCAGTAACACACTACGCCGCCAGGGACTCAAATCCTGCAGTGCCAGACGTGTCCCCTTGCTTAAGCCAATACATGTCCAGGCCCGTCTGAAGTTTTCTAGAGAGCATTTGGATGATCCAGAAGAAGATTGGGAGAATGTCATATGGTCAGATGAAACCAAAATATAACTTTTGGTAAAAACTCAACTCGTCGTGTTTTTGGAGGACAAAGAATGCTGAGTTGCATCCAAACCCCATACTGTGGTTTTCTGGATGTTTCTGGATGTTTCTGGATGTTTCTGGATGTTTCTGGATGTTTTTCTTCTCATTTTGTCTGTCCTAGTTGAAGTGTACCTATGATGAAAATTACAGGCATGGACACATCCATACATATGTAGAAGCTGGAAGTAGAAGCCTGAGCGTTGTTGTCCATTAGTTTACTCTAATTAGGGGAGGGGTGGGAGGGTTAGAAAGTAATGAATGAAAATATCTTTTAAAAGGATACAGTGCATTGGGAAAGTATTCAGACCCCTTGGCTTTTTACACATTTTGTTACGTTACAACCTTATTCTAAAATGGATTCAATCGTTTTTCCCCTCTTCAATCAAACACTAAATACCCCATAATGACAATGCAAGAACAGTTTAAAAAAAATGTTGCATGTATGTAAAACCTAAATTTACGTAAACCTTATTTACGTAAGTATTCAGACCCTTTGCCCTGAGATTAAATTGAGCTCAGGTTCACCCTGTTTCCATTGATCATCCTTCAGATGTTTCTACAACTTTGTTGGAGTCCACCTGGGGAAATTCAATTGATCTGACATGTTTTGAAAGGCACACACCTGTCTATATATATATATATATATGAATGAATATGAGAACAAACACCATTGTAAATACAACCCATATTTATGCTTATTTATTTTCCCTTGTGTACTTTAACCATTTGTACATCGTTACAACACTGTATATATATATATAATATGACATTTGAGAGGCTGACTGCTACAGACAGAGAGAGAGAGAGGCTGACTGCTACAGACAGAGACAGAGAGAGGCTGACTGCTACAGACAGAGACAGAGAGAGGCTGACTGCTACAGACAGAGACAGAGAGAGAGGCTGACTGCTACAGACAGAGACAGAGAGAGGCTGACTGCTACAGACAGAGACAGAGAGAGGCTGACTGCTACAGACAGAGACAGAGAGAGGCTGACTGCTACAGACAGAGAGAGAGAGGCTGACTGCTACAGACAGAGAGAGAGAGGCTGACTGCTACAGACAGAGAGAGAGAGAGGCTGACTGCTACAGACAGAGAGAGAGAGGCTGACTGCTACAGACAGAGAGAGAGAGAGGCTGACTGCTACAGACAGAGAGAGAGAGAGGCTGACTGCTAAAACAGACAGAGAGAGAGGCTGACTGCTACAGACAGAGAGAGAGAGGCTGACTGCTACAGACAGAGACAGAGAGAGAGGCTGACTGCTACAGACAGAGAGAGAGAGAGGCTGACTGCTACAAACAGACAGAGAGAGAGCTGACTGCTACAGACAGAGAGAGAGAGAGGCTGACTGCTACAGACAGAGACAGAGAGAGAGAGGCTGACTGCTACAGACAGAGAGAGAGAGGCTGACTGCTACAGACAGAGAGAGAGAGAGGCTGACTGCTACAGACAGAGAGAGAGAGAGGCTGACTGCTACAGACAGAGAGAGAGAGAGAGGCTGACTGCTACAGACAGAGAGAGAGAGAGGCTGACTGCTACAAACAGACAGAGAGAGAGGCTGACTGCTACAGACAGAGACAGAGAGAGAGATGCTGACTGCTACAGACAGAGAGAGGCTGACTGCTACAGACAGAGACAGAGAGAGAGATGCTGACTGCTACAGACAGAGAGAGAGAGAGAGGCTGACTGCTACAGACAGAGAGAGAGAGGCTGACTGCTACAAACAGAGAGAGAGAGAGAGGCTGACTGCTACAGACAGAGACAGAGAGAGGCTGACTGCTACAAACAGAGAGAGAGAGAGGCTGACTGCTACAAACAGAGAGAGAGAGGCTGACTGCTACAAACAGACAGAGAGAGAGGCTGACTGCTACAGACAGAGACAGAGAGAGAGATGCTGACTGCTACAGACAGAGAGAGGCTGACTGCTACAGACAGAGAGAGAGAGAGGCTGACTGCTACAGACAGAGAGAGAGAGAGAGAGGCTGACTGCTACAGACAGAGACAGAGAGAGGCTGACTGCTACAAACAGAGAGAGAGAGAGGCTGACTGCTACAGACAGAGACAGAGAGAGGCTGACTGCTACAAACAGAGAGAGAGAGAGGCTGACTGCTACAGACAGAGACAGAGAGAGGATGACTGCTACAGACAGAGACAGAGATAGATTCCCATATTGAGAACACCTACAGACAGAGACAGAGATAGATTCCCATATTGAGAACACCTACAGACAGAGACAGAGATAGATTCCCATATTGAGAACACCTACAGACAGAGACAGAGACAGATTCCCATATTGAGAACACCTACAGACAGAGACAGATAGATTCCCATATTGAGAACACCTACAGACAGAGACAGAGACAGAGACAGATTCCCATATTGAGAACACCTACAGACAGAGACAGATTCCCATATTGAGAACACCTAGACAGAGACAGAGACAGAGACAGATTCCCATATTGAGAACACCTACAGACAGAGACAGATTCCCATATTGAGAACACCTACAGACAGAGACAGAGATAGATTCCCATATTGAGAACACCTACAGACAGAGACAGAGACAGATTCCCATATTGAGAACACCTACAGACAGAGACAGATTCCCATATTGAGAACACCTACAGACAGAGACAGACAGAGATAGATTCCCATATTGAGAACACCTACAGACAGAGACAGAGATAGATTCCCATATTGAGAACACCTACAGACAGAGACAGAGACAGATTCCCATATTGAGAACACCTACAGACAGAGAGAGACAGATTCCCATATTGAGAACACCTACAGACAGAGACAGAGATAGATTCCCATATTGAGAACACCTACAGACAGAGACAGAGACAGATTCCCATATTGAGAACACCTACAGACAGAGACAGAGACAGATTCCCATATTGAGAACACCTACAGACAGAGACAGAGAGATTCCCATATTGAGAACACCTACAGACAGAGACAGAGACAGAGACAGATTCCCATATTGAGAACACCTACAGACAGAGACAGAGACAGATTCCCATATTGAGAACACCTACAGACAGAGACAGAGACAGATAGATTCCCATATTGAGAACACCTACAGACAGAGACAGAGATAGATTCCCATATTGAGAACACCTACAGACAGAGACAGAGAGAGACAGATTCCCATATTGAGAACACCTACAGACAGAGACAGAGATAGATTCCCATATTGAGAACACCTACAGACAGAGACAGAGAGAGACAGATTCCCATATTGAGAACACCTACAGACAGAGACAGAGACAGATTCCCATATTGAGAACACCTACAGACAGAGACAGAGATAGATTCCCATATTGAGAACACCTACAGACAGAGACAGAGACAGATTCCCATATTGAGAACACCTACAGACAGAGACAGAGATAGATTCCCATATTGAGAACACCTACAGACAGAGACAGAGATAGATTCCCATATTGAGAACACCTACAGACAGAGACAGAGATAGATTCCCATATTGAGAACACCTACAGACAGAGACAGATTCCCATATTGAGAACACCTACAGACAGAGACAGAGACAGAGACAGATTCCCATATTGAGAACACCTACAGACAGAGACAGAGAGAGACAGATTCCCATATTGAGAACACCTACAGACAGAGACAGAGATAGATTCCCATATTGAGAACACCTACAGACAGAGACAGAGATAGATTCCCATATTGAGAACACCTACAGACAGAGACAGATAGATTCCCATATTGAGAACACCTACAGACAGAGACAGATAGATTCCCATATTGAGAACACCTACAGACAGAGACAGATAGATTCCCATATTGAGAACACCTACAGACAGAGACAGAGAGAGATAGATTCCCATATTGAGAACACCTACAGACAGAGACAGATAGATTCCCATATTGAGAACACCTACAGACAGAGAGAGATAGATTCCCATATTGAGAACACCTACAGACAGAGACAGATAGATTCCCATATTGAGAACACCTACAGACAGAGACAGATAGATTCCCATATTGAGAACACCTACAGACAGAGACAGAGATAGATTCCCATATTGAGAACACCTACAGACAGAGACAGAGATAGATTCCCATATTGAGAACACCTACAGACAGAGACAGATAGATTCCCATATTGAGAACACCTATTGACTGGAAATGGGGAACCCCCTGCTAGGGACTCTGGTTGTATGGGAGACACTGTAGATGGTGCTGCTATACTCCAGTATATCTAGTTTGGTAATGCTACGTTGAGATGTTGAAAAGGGTGACTGCCTCACCAGGAAGGCTATGAGACTCCTCTGGAAACTCTCCCACTGGAAACAGCTGTTGATGTACTGGAACGTGGACTGCACTGCTCTGTAAAGGTTACGCACGCAGTACACACGTTACGCGCCAACATCTGGAACGAATACAGAAACACACCTTAACAAGATGCTGAGAACAACACAAAATGGCTGCCTGTTTCACAATATTTTAACTATGGAGATTCATTTAGCAAACCTTTTTAGAAAACTTGGGATTGTCTTCCATGAATTTCTTCTCCTTTGGTTTAAATGTTCTGATAGCTGCTCTGACCTAAAAACACAAGATGAAAACAGAAGTCAAATG
>NW_026279166.1:0-20395 GCF_023373465.1 Oncorhynchus keta | reverse complement strand
TATGTGTGTATGTGTGTGTGTGTGTGCGTGAGTGCATGTGAAACACTGCCTGCCTGCCTGCCTGCCTGCCTGATTTACACTGTGCCTGTTTTGTTGTTGTAGACCACTGTGTCTACTTTATCATGAAAGTAGACCTGAATGTAGACCTTTCTCTGTCTGTCTGCTAAACAAGCACTTCATGCGCTGCGATTAATGGTTTTGATGAATCATTGCTTGGTGCTGCTGTCCATGGCGCTGACGACCACTGCGCTTTGTAGAGCGGTGTGTGCTGTCCTTGGTACTGAAACCTATCAGCTACCCTTTTTTAAATGATTTGGTCAGAAAGGCCCATCGAGTCCACCCCTCTGTGCTGAGACCTGGCTCTGTGCCTCTTTCTATATAGTGCAAAGTTGGGATAATTTTACTTGTAACCATAGCAGAACCCTTTTTTTGTGCTATATAAACTCAGCAACTGAGACATAAACTGAACAAGTTCCACAGACATGTGACTAACAGAAATGGAATAATGTGTCTCTGAACAAGGGGGATCAAAAACAAACGTAACAGTCTGTATCTGGTGTGGCCACCAGCTTCAGTAAGTGCTGCAGTGCACCTCCTCCTCATGGTCTACACCAGATTTTCCAGTTCTTGCTGTGAGATGTTACCCCACTCTTCCTCCAAGGCACCTGCAAGTTCCCAGACATTTCTGTAGGGAATGGCCCTAGCCCACACCCTCCGATCCAACAGGTCCCAGGCGTGCTCAATGGGATTGAGATCCGGGCTCTTCGGCTGGCCATGGCAGAACACTGACATTCCTGTCTTGCAGGAGATCACGCACAGAAAGAGCAGTTTGGCTGGTGGCATTGTCATGCTGGAGGGTCATGTCAGGATGAGCCTGAAGGAAGGGTACCACATGAGGGAGGAGGATGTCTTCCCTGTAACGCACAGTGTTGAGATTTGCCTGCAATGACAACAAGCTCAGTCTGATGATGCTGTGACACACGCCCCAGACCATGACGGACCCTCCACCTCCAAATCGATCCCGCTCCAGAGTACAGGCCTCGGTCTAACACTCGACAATAAACACGAATCTGACTATCACCATTGGTTAGGCAAAACCTTCAGCGGCGGTGGGTTTGTGCCCATAGGCGACGTTGTTGCTGGTGATGTCTGGTGAGGACTTTGCCTTACAACAGGCCTACAAGCCCTCAGTCTAGCTTCTCTCAGCCTATTGCGGACAGTCTGAGCACTGATGGAGGGATTGTGTGTTTCTGGTGTAACTCGGGCAGTTGTTGTTGCCATCCTGTACCTGTCCCACAGGTGTGATGTTCAGATATACCGATCCTGTCCAGGTGTTGTTACGTGGTTTGCCACTGTCCGTCCTGTCTCCCTGTAGCTCTGTCTTAGGCGTCTCACAGTACGGACATTGCAATTATTGCCCTGGCCACATCTGCAGTCCTCATGCCTCCTTGCAGCATGCCTAAGGCACGTTCACGCAGATGAGCAGGGACCTGGGCAACTTTGTTTTGGTGTTTTCAGAGTCAGTAGAAAGACCTCTTAGTGTCCTAAGTTTTCATAACTGTGACCTTAATTGCCTACCGTCTGTAAGCTGTTAGTGTCTTAATGACCATTCCACAGTGCATTAATTGTTTATGGTTCATTGAACAAGCATGAAACAGTGTTTAAACCCTTTACACTGAAGATCTGTGAAGTTATTTGGATTTTTATGAATTATTTTTTGAAAGACAGGGTCCTGAAAAATGGACGTTTCTTTTTTAGAAATGTTTAGAACCCTTTTGAAGGTTCTATAAAGAACCATACTCGTATGTTTCTAAATGAAACCTGTATGGTACTATAAAGAACCCTTTCCTAATGTTCATAAATTAACATTTCAAAAAGGTTCTATATAACACCAAAAAGGGTTCTGCTATGGTTACAACCCTTTTTGGTGCATTATAGAACCCTTTTAATGGATCTTCATAAGACATTTATGTAGAATGGTTCTATAAAAAACGTTCTCAATCTCAAAGATTATATAAATAACCTTTTGAAGAACCATACAGGGTTCTTTCCTCTGGTTCGCCATATTATATTATTACAATTCCATTAGTTTGATAATTGTGTTGATTGACAAGTTGAATCAGGTGCGCTACCATTAATTATTAATGGTATAACACAACAGATAAGATGAACTGGAACTTTATTTATTTAACCTTTATTTAACCAGGAAGGGCACATTGAGATATGAAATCTCTTTTTCAAAGTACTGGCCAAGATAGGCAGCACAATTACAGACAGACAACATGAAAAACTACAAGTAATAGAGTAAAAACCATAGAATTCACAAGAGTATAACAAAATCATAAAACAGCCAATTAAAAACATTGACTGGTCAGGAATCAGACTCAAAATCCTTCATCGGTGATTTAAAAACACCAATCGGGATGAGTTCTTCCAGTTTGAAAGTATTTTGTAAGGCTTTCCAAGCCGATGGCGCATAGTACATAAAAGCCCTTTTACCAAATTCAGTTTGGACATTTGAAACAGTTAGCAGTATAAAGTCCTGCGAATGAAGAGAGTACCCACCACATTTCTGAACAATAAGAATGCCCAAATAAAATGGTAGCAAACCCAAAATGGCTTTGTAAATAAAAAGTATACCAGTGACTGAGCCAACAACTGACTAGAAGGCCAGCCAACCCTGGTATATAACGTGGAGTGGTGCGTAAGGGTTTTGCAGTTTAGAATAAATCTCAATGGGCCATGGTAAAGGGTATCAATTGATCTCAAACACTGAGCGGAAGCATTCATAGCTGGGCGCTCAAACACATCTGTCGACTTCCGCTGAAGTCGGTCCCTCCCTTGTTCGGATGGTGTTCGGCGGTCAGCGTCACCGACCTTCTAGCCATTGCTGATCCATTTCCATTGGTTTTGTCTTGTCTTCCTTCACATCTGGTTCGAATCCCATCAATTACACGGTGTGTATTTAACCCTCTGTTTCCCCTCATGTCTTTGTCAGAGATTGTTTGATTGTATGTTATGTGCAAGTTATGTGTTGTGTGCGACGGGTTTTGTGTGCCAAATTCAAATAAATTACTATAAAACTTTCATGAAATCACACATGCAAGATAGCAAATTAAAGCTACACTTGTTGTGAATCCAGCCAACATGTCAGATTTCAAAACGTTTTTTGGCGAAAGCAAACAGTGCTATTATCTGAGGATAGCGCCATAGTAAACAAAGAAAGAAAATCATATTTCAACCCTGCAGGCACGACACAAAACGCAGAAATAAAAATAAAATTCATGCATTACCTTTGTGAGCTTCTTTTGTTGGCACTCCAATATGTCCCATAAACATCCCAAATGGTCCTTTTGTTCGATTAATTCCCATCGATATATATCCAAAATGTTTATTTTTATTTGGCGCGTTTGATCCAGAAAAACACCGGTTCCAACTTGCGCAAGCGTGACTACAAAATATCTCAAAAGTTACCTGTAAGCTTTGCCAAAACATTTCAAACTACTTTTGTAATACAACTTTAGGTATTTTTACGTAAATAATCGATCAAATTGAAAGGCGGGATGATCTGTGTTCAATACAGGAGGAAAACAAATTGTAGCTAGCTTTCTGGTCACGCGCCTCTATCTAACAGTACACTTCAAGTTACCCTCATTCAAGATGGCCGTACTTCTTCATTACACAAGGAAAAACCTCAACCAATTTCTACACACTCGATTTCCAGTGGAAGCGATAAGAACTGCAAGAATGTCCCTTAGAAATGTGGATTCACTTGAATACACTTGAATGCTCAATCATCTTTCTCTGTCTAATACTCAACATGTTTCTAAGGTAACATCAGGCATTTTCCTATTGGCACCACTGCTGCCCAGACCTTAACAAATAGACGTGCTCTCTTCAGTCTAAATGTAGACCTTTGGCCTTCCGTCTGTCAGCTCTTTTTAATATCGTGTTGGTTAGATAGGGCATTATTCTCACCTCCCATCAGCACACTGTGAAAAAGTGTTTTCGGAAGTTTGCGAGGTGGGGAGAATCTAATGCCTGCCATTTTAGCCCAGTGCAATCCAATGTCAGGTGAAACCATGACAGGGAGAAAGAAAAGTGAACGAGCCTCAGCTTTGTTTGTTTGCCTCATGCCAGAACAAGAAATCAACTTCAGCAACAGTCTCATGAATTCTCTTCAAACAGAATATGAGGCAATTATCTGTAGTGGGCAACTCATAGCAAATGAAGGTGAACCTATAGTTAATTTTATCAGTGATTTGTGTCTATTACAAGGAAGATTATCAGAGATTGGTATTTATTAGAATGCCTATACTGCTCATGTCAGGTGTCATTTGACCAGACTCTTTTGGTCTCTTTGTTTGACCTTGGAGACATAATCAACACATCAGTCTATCTATCACAATAAGCAGTATGGAGCACAAAACTCTTCTAGTTGGTGTCTCATTTTAACCATTACTTACTAGTACTCATTAATATACTATTTCAAGGCCCATTCAAGGTCATGTGCAGTTGAAATTGATATTATAATGTTATTACAATGCTGTTGGTCAAACACTTGAGCCTGACTAGTCATATTATTTAATTGTTATAATTTCCTAATGGCATGCATAGCCTTGAACAGGGACAAAATGGTTAAGAGTGTGTTCCTGTATTAAAGGGTTACGTCAGGATTTTGGCAATTAAGCCCTTTATCTACTTCCCTAGAGTCAGATGAACTCATGGATACGATCTCTACATCCAGTATGAAGGAAGTTAGAGGTAGGTTTGCAAGCCAATTGCGCTAACACTAGTTAGCAGCTTCCTTCAATCTGCACACAGAGACATACACATGGTCTCCACGAGTTAATCTGACTGACTGGGAAGTATATTAAGGCTTCATTGCCAAAATCTCAAAGTATCCATTTAAGGCTATTAGATTTTGTATTCATGCTAGTGCAAATAAATGACATTGCATTTGCCTCCAAATGGTGTGTTCATTAACACCAGTTTAATGTGTATTGTGCATATAATAAATATTGCTAATTTTAAAGATATAACAAGCTCAAATGGCTGATGCAATGGGCAACTATCATCTTCCTGGCTGCAACATATTAACCTTGATGTATTGCCAGTGAGTTCCCTCTGTCACAAGGGCTTTATCTGTAATACTTTTCACTGTTTGAACATATTATTGGCCTTATTTATAGTGAGGCTTATTCAAACTCAACTTGTGGGGCAGAGGCAATTCTGTTAGTGACACACTTATTTTATTATTCTCTTTTAATCTCGTCCACACTATTTAAGGTCTTATCAGCTTGCATTAATGACTGAGGAAGATAAGGGAGGAAAACGAAGATCTCCGGGCCCAATGTGGGATGCTATGAAGTCAGGCCTCAATGTTTCAGTAGTGATGAAGGGGCTGATAAAAAAAACAGCAGAGCAAAGGCATTTCTCGACTGTTAATAAGTTAGACACATGACTGGAGCCAGTCAGACAGAAAGCCATTATGCTACCGTCCATTGTGACTAGGGATCCATGTGTGGTTTGAACCTTAGAGTAAATCCTCCATAAATCCTCCATAGCTCAATGTCCTGGTTTGCGCATGTGTTTGAGTTTTGCATGTCTGTCGGGCGGCAGCGTAGCCTAGTGGTTAGAGCGTTGGACTAGTAACCGGAAGGTTGCGAGTTCAATCCCCTGAGCTGACAAGGTACAAATCTGTCGTTCTCTGAACAGGCAGTTAACCCACTGTTCCTAGGCCGTCATTGAAAATAAGAATGTGTTCTTAACTGACTTGCCTGGTTAAATAAAGGTAAAATAAAAAAATAAAAAATAAAATAAAAATTTCACTCACCATCATTGCAGAATGTCAATCAAAAGTCTAAAAAACAAAAACAAAAGAGAGCATCTGGCCAAATCGTGTAACATCACTGATACATGATGCATAAAAATCAATAAAACTCAGGAGAAGTCTTGGTTCTGTAACATCCGGTGAATTTGGAAATTACAAAATTGTAATATTAAACAATAATGAACATAAAGTGTCTTATATCATATAAAAGCTTCCCTTTTTGTTAATCCAACTGCGTTGTCAGATTTCAAAAAGGCTTTACGGCGAAAGCACACCATGCAATTATCTGAGGACAGCACCCCACATCAAAATAATTTTTCAACCAACACCGGCTTTACGAAAATCACAAATAGCGATAAAATTAATCACTTACCTTTGAAGTTCTTCCACTGTTTGCAATCCAAAGGGTCCCAGCGACACAATGAATGTTTGTTTTGTTCGATAAAGTCGATAAAGATCCAAAAATGTCTGTTTAGTTGGTGCCATTGATTTCAGTAATCCACTCCTTCAACATGCATACAAAGGAATCCAAAAAAGCTACTGGTAAACTTCGGCCAAACAAGTCAAACAATGTTTCTAATCAATCCTCAGGTACCCTAATATGTAAATAAACTATAATATTTCAGACGGAAACAACGGTGTTCAATAGAAAAGGACAATAATGAAGAGTGCGCCCTCATTCACGCGCACCAAAAGCCTACCTTTTCTGATGAGAACACCTTTTATAAACTACAACTACTTGTTTGTTTTTCAAGAAGCAAGCCTGAAACCCTGTATAAAGACTGTTGATATCTAGTGGAAGCCATAGGATCTGAAATCTGGGAGCTATTTTTTGTATATCCCATAGGCTTGCGTTGAAAAGGCCTGTGACCCCCCCCAAAAAAAAAATCCAGATGGATTTTCCTCGGTTTCTCGACTGCCATATCTGTTCTGTTATACTCACAGACATTATATTTAACAGTTTTAGAAAGAGTGTTTCTATCCAATGCTACAAATTATATGCATATCTTTCTGAGTAGCAGACAGTTTACTTTGGGCATGTCAGTCATCCAGAAATTCAGGATACTGCCCCCTAGCCTTAAGAAGTTTACAGTTTTTCTCAATTGCTAAAACAATTGCTAAAACACTAAAACCCATTGGCTGAACAACATTCTCAGTTGTCTGGACTCATTTAGCTAATTATGCAGTCTGTTGTCAATACCTTAAACCATTTCACATGGTAAAACACAATTTGCAGATGTCACTTAGACTTTTCAGCAAAACTCTAAACACATTCTCATTCTCAAAACACATTCTGCACTCTAATGCACATGTCACCCATACTGGTAAACACAAATGGCAACAATCAAATACAAATAGAGAAGACATGTCATTGATTGAACACAACCGCTAAAAATTGATTTAACCTGTTTGAATGATGCGACACAACCAATATAAGCCAGTTCAGAGAGCAAACAGGTTGTTGAAGGAGGGAAGGAGAAAGTCTGAGAATGGATAGAAGAAACAATGTGAAAGGACGAGTGCGTATGCGAGGTGGGCAACGAAGAGGAAGAGGAGGAGGAGGGGCAAGAAAGAGGAAGAGGAGGACGAAGAGGAAGAGGAAGACAAAAGTGGAAATATTTGATGAAATTCGAGCAACAGTATAGACCACGTTCTTGTCCATGAACTGACAATGAGGGAAGCAGGACTTAGAGTGCAACTCAATTTGAGCCGATTTTCTGTGTCCACCATAGTAAGAACATTCAGAAAAGAGAACAGGTACAGTATACTACTGTATTTTTGTAATTGCAAATTTACTGTACTACACTATATACAGCTGTTTCAATAGACATTTGTCAAGTTAATCACTGTATGTATTGTACTGCATGAATATGTTTTGTAACTGCACAACTACTTTTTGTAGAATTGCAAGGCTGCCACATGCAGGTGGAAGGACAACTATATTCACTCGGGAGCAAGAGGCCGTTATAGTTGGCATGGTCCTTCAAGATAATGCAATACGACTCAGAGAAATCCAGGAACGAGTGATACAAGACAACACACACTTCCAGGGAATCGACAGTGTGAGTATTTCCACTATTGACCGTGTCCTCCATCGTAACAGGATGCGAATGAAACAAGTATACAGAGTACCTATTGAGCGCAGCTCACCAAGGGTGAAAGAACTGCGAGCTCAGTATGTGCAAGTAAGTGTACATTCAGAAACATTTACTGTAATCCAGATTGTCTACAGTACTAACACATACTATGTGCATGACATAACTCTTCAGTACATACAATGTATGTGAATCAGAAGCCTAATTGTACTCTACAGTATAGCACTGTCTCTGTACGACATACAGTATGTTGCATTTCTACAGAGACCATATTTGACTTGGAATCCTTGGACAGACCCTATGAGTTCATCTTTGTCGATGAAGCAGGCTTCAATCTAACAAAGAGGAGAAGGAGAGGCCGAAACACGATTGGACAGTCGGCTATTGTTGAAGTCCCTGGTCAACGAGGTGGCAATGTCACAATCTGTGCTGCTATCAGCAACCATTGGGGTTCTACATCACCATGTTACACTCGCGCCATATAACACCCAGCACCTTCTAAGATTTATTGCCAATCTAAGATATATTTTATTTGAGCAGCAGGTTCAAGAGCAGCAGGGTCAAAAGCTAAATGAGAATCCCATCCCCACCTATGTGATAGTGTGGGACAATGCCAGTTTCCACCGAGCTGCTCAGGTAAGGGAATGGTTTAACATCAATGTGCAGTTTATGAACTTGTACCTCCCTCCATACTTGTCTTTCCTGAGAGAGAGAGAGAGAGAGAGAGAGAGAGAGAGAGAGAGAGAGAGAGAGAGAGAGAGAGAGAGAGAGAGAGAGAGAGAGAGAGAGAGAGAGAGAGAGAGAGAGAGAGAGAGAGAGAGAGAGAGAGAGAGAGAGAGAGAGAGAAGAGTATACTTAAAATCACATAGTACACCGGATAAGACAGGAGAAATACTCCAGGTTTAACAGACTGACCCTAGCCCCCGACACATAAGCTATTGCAACATAATTACTGGAGGCTGAGACAGGAAGGGTCGGGAGACACTATGGCCCGTCCGACGATACCCCAGATAGGGACAACCAGGCAGGATATAACCCAACACACCTTGCCAAAGCACAGCCCCCACACCACTTGAGGGATATCTTCAAACCATCAACTTACTCCCTGAGACAAGGCCGATAGTTCAGGAAGATCTCCCCACGGCACGAACCCATGGGGGCGCCAACCCGGACAGGAAGATCATGTCAGTGACTCAACCCACTCAAGTAATGCACCCCTCATAGGGACGGTATGGAAGAGCACCAGTAAGCTAGTGACACAGCCCCGTAATAGGTTTAGAGGCAGAGAATCCCAGTGGAAAGAGGGGAACCGGCCAGGCAGAAACAGCAAGGGTGGATCGTCACTCCAGTACCTTTCTGTTAATCTTCAAACCCTGGGCCAGACTACACTCAATCATAGGAACTACTGAAGAGATGAGTCTTCAATAAAGACTTAGGGGTCGAGACCGAGTCTGCGTCTCTCACATGGACAGGCAGACCATTCCATAAAAATGGAGCTCTATAGAAGAAAGCCCTGCCTCTAGCTGGTTGCCAATAAGGAGGTCTGCATCTTGTGACCATAGGTATGTATGGCAGGACCAAATCGAAAGATAGGTAGGAGCAAGCCCATGTAATGCTTTGTAGGTTAGCAGTAAAACCTGAAATCAGCCCTAGTCTTAACAGGAAGTCTGTGTTATGAGGCTAGCACCGTATTTAGCACTAACTGAAGTCTATTTAGTGCTTTATCCAGGTAGCCGGAAAGTAGAGTATTGCAGTAGTCTAATCTAGAAGTGACAAAAGCATGGATTAAATTCCTGCATAATTTTTGAACAGAAGGTTTCTGATTATTGCAATGTTACATAGATGGAAAAAAAGTTGTCATTGAAACAGTCTTGATACATTCGTCAAAAGAGAGAACAGGGGCCAGAGTAACGCCGAGGTCCTTCACAGCTTTATTTGAGATGACTGTACAACCATCAAGATTAATTGTCAGATTCAACAGAATATCGCTTTGTTTCCTGGGACCTAGAACAATTATGTCTGTTTTGAGCTTAAAGTAAAACATTTGCCCCCATCCACTTTCTTTATGTCTGAAACACAGGCTTCCTTAGAGGGCAATTTTGGGGCTTCACCATGTTTCATCAAATGTACAGCTGTGTATCATCCGCATAGCAGTGAAAGTTAACATTATGTTCCCGAATGACATCACCAAGAGGTAAAATATATAGTGAAAAACAATAGAGGTCCTAAAACGGAACCTTGAGGAAACACCAAAATTGACCGTTGATTTGTCAGAGGACAAACCATTCACAGAGGCAAACTGATATCTTTCTGACAGCTAAGATCTAAACCAGGCCAGAACTTGTTCATGTTGTAGACCAATTTGGGTTTCCAATCTCTCCAAAACAATGTGGTGATCGATGGTATCAAAAGCAGCACTAAGGTCCATGAGCACGAGGACAGATGCAGATGCAGAGCTCCATGTCTGACAAGATTAAAAGGAAATTTACCACCTTCACAAGTGCAGTCTCAGTGCTATGATGGGGTCAAAACCAGACTGAAGTTTCGAATAGAATATTTGTCTTCAGGAAGGCTGCATTGCTGCGCAACAGCTTTTCTAAATGTTTGAGAGGAATGGGAGATTCGAAATAGGCCAATATTTTTTAGTATTTTCTGGGTCAAGGTTTGGCTTTTCCAAGAGAGGCTTTGTGCTGCCACTTTTAGTGAGTTTTGGTACACATCAGTGGATAGAGAGCCATTTATTATGTTCAACATAGGAGGGAAGCACAGGAAGGCTCCTCAATGCAGTAGTTGGAATAGGGTCCAGTATGCAGCTGGAAAGGTTTAGAGGCATGACTATATTCATCATTGTGTCAAGAGATATAGTGTTAAATCCATGAGTGTCTCCACCAGTTCTCTCGGTCCTGGCAGAGTTGTGCAGACTCAGGACAACTGAGCTTTGAAGGAATACGCAGGTTAAAGAGAAAGTCAGTAATTTGCTTTCTAATGATCTTGATCTTTTCGTCAAAGAGAAGTTCGCGTTTCTTACTACTAGTGAAGCCACATCTCTTGAGTCTTTCTGCTTTTAAGTTAGATTTGCTGACAATGTATCAAATATACATTTTGGATTGTTATTATTCTCCTCAATTAAGTTGGAAAAATAGGATGATCGATCAGCAGTGAGGGTTCTTCGATACTGCACAGTACTGTCTTTCCAAGCTGGTTGGAAGACTTCCAGTTTGGTGTGGCGCCATTTCCGTTCCAAGTTTCTGGAAGCTTGCTTCAAGGCTCGGGTATTTTCTGTATACCAGGGAGCTAGTTTCTTATGACAAATGTTTTTTTGTTTTTAGGGCTTTTACTGCGTCTAGGGTATTACGCAAGGCTCAATTTAGCTCCTCAGTTAGGTGGTTAACCAATTGTTGTACTCTGACATCCTTGGGTAGGTGTAGGGAGTCTGGAAGGGCATCTAGGAATCTTTGGGTTGTCCGAGAATTTATAGCACGGCTTTTGATGATCCTTGGTTGGAGTCTGAGCAGATTATTTATTGCAATTGCAAACATAATAAAATGGTGGTCCGATAGTCCAGGATTATGAGGAAAAACATTAAGATCCACAATATTTATTCCACGAGGACAAAACTGGGTCCAGATTATGACTGAGTCGATGATGGCTCCGAAAGCCTTTTGGAGTGGGTCTGTGGACTTTTCCATCTGAATATTAAAGTCACCAAAAATGTGAATATTACCTGCCATGACTACAAGGTCCGATAGAAATTCAGGGAGCTCGGTGAGGAACGCTGTATATGGCCCAGGAGGCCTGTAATCAGTAGCTATAAAAAGTGATTGAGTAGGCTGCATAGATTTCATGACTAGAAGTTCAAAACACGAAAATGCAGTACTTTTTATTTTTGTAAATTGACATTTGGTATTGTAAATGTTAGGGTGAAAGAACTGCGAGCTCCGTATGTGCAAGTAAGTGTACATTCAGAAACATTTACTGTAATCCAGATTGTCTACAGTACTAACACATACTATGTGCATGACATTACTCTTCAGTACATACAATGTATGTGAATCAGAAGCCTAATTGTACTCTACAGTATAGCACTGTCTCTGTACGACATACAGTATATTGCATTTCTACAGAGACAATATTTGACTTGGAATCCTTGGAAAGACCCTATGAGTTCATCTTTGTCGATGAAGCAGGCTTCAATCTAACAAAGAGGAGAAGGAGAGGCCGAAACATGATTGGACAGTCGGCCATTGTTGAAGTCCCTGGTCAACGAGGTGGCAATGTTACAATCTGGGCTGCTATCAGCAACCATGGTGTTCTACATCACCATGTTACACTCGGCCATATAACACCCAGCACCTTCTAAGATGTATTGCCAATCTAAGAGATATTTTATTTGAGCAGCAGGTTCAAGAGCAGCAGGGTCAAAAGCTAAATGAGAATCCCATCCCCACCTATGTGATAGTGTGGGACAATGTCAGTTTCCACCGAGCTGCTCAGGTAAGGGAATGGTTTAACATCAATGGGCAGTTTATGAACTTGTACCTCCCTCCATACTTGTCTTTCCTGAGAGAGAGAGAGAGAGAGAGAGAGAGAGAGAGAGAGAGAGAGAGAGAGAGAGAGAGAGAGAGAGAGAGAGAGAGAGAGAGAGAGAGAGAGAGAGAGAGAGAGAGAGAGAGAATACTTAAAATCACATAGTACACCGGATAAGACAGGAGAAATACTCCAGGTTTAACAGAATGACCCTAGCCCCCTGACACATAAGCTATTGCAACATAATTACTGGAGGCTGAGACAGGAAGGGTCGGGAGACACTATGGCCCCGTCCGACGATACCCCCAGATAGGGACAACCAGGCAGGATATAACCCAACACACCTTGCCAAAGCACAGCCCCCACACCACTTGAGGGATATCTTCAAACCATCAACTTACTACCCTGAGACAAGGCCGATAGTTCAGGAAGATCTCCCCACGGCACGAACCCATGGGGGCGCCAACCCGGACAGGAAGATCACGTCAGTGACTCAACCCACTCAAGTAATGCACCCCTCATAGGGACGGTATGGAAGAGCACCAGTAAGCTAGTGACACAGCCCCCGTAATAGGTTTAGAGGCAGAGAATCCCAGTGGAAAGAGGGGAACCGGCCAGGCAGAGACAGCAAGGGTGGATCGTCACTCCAGTACCTTTCTGTTCATCTTCAAACCCCTGGGCCAGACTACACTCAATCATAGGAACTACTGAAGAGATGAGTCTTCAATAAAGACTTAGGGGTCGAGACCGAGTCTGCGTCTCTCACATGGACAGGCAGACCATTCCATAAAAATGGAGCTCTATAGAAGAAAGCCCTGCCTCTAGCTGGTTGCCAATAAGGAGGTCTGCATCTTGTGACCATAGCGTACGTGTAGATATGTATGGCAGGACCAAATCGGAAAGATAGGTAGGAGCAAGCCCATGTAATGCTTTGTAGGTTAGCAGTAAAACCTTGAAATCAGCCCTAGTCTTAACAGGACGTCTGTGTTGCGAGGCTAGCACTGGAGTAATATGATCAATTTTTTTGGTTCTAGTCAAGTCTATTTAGTGCTTTATCCAGGTAGCCGGAAAGTAGAGTATTGCAGTAGTCTAATCTAGAAGTGACAAAAGCATGGATTAAATTCCTACATAATTTTTTAACAGAAGGTTTCTGATTATTGCAATGTTACATAGATGGAAAAAAGTTGTCATTGAAACAGTCTTGATACATTCGTCAAAAGAGAGATCAGGGTCCAGAGTAACGCCGAGGTCCTTCACAGCTTTATTTGAGATGACTGTACAACCATCAAGATTAATTGTCAGATTCAACAGAATATCGCTTTGTTTCCTGGGACCTAGAACAAGTATGTCTGTTTTGAGCTTAAAGTAAAACATTTGCCCCCATCCACTTTCTTATGTCTGAAACACAGGCTTCCTTAGAGGGCAATTTTGGTGCTTCACCATGTTTCATCAAAATGTACAGCTGTGTATCGTCCGCATAGCAGTGAAAGTTAACATTATGTTCCCGAATGACATCACCAAGAGGTAAAATATATAGTGAAAACAATAGAGGTCCTAAAACGGAACCTTGAGGAAACACCAAAATTGACAGTTGATTTGTCAGAGGACAAACCATTCACAGAGACAAACTGATATCTTTCCGACAGCTAAGATCTAAACCAGGCCAGAACTTGTCCATGTAGACCAATTTGGGTTTCCAATCTCTCCAAAACAATGTGGTGATCGATGGTATCAAAAGCAGCACTAAGGTCTATGAGCACGAGGACAGATGCCATGCGAGGATTTCCTGTGATTCTCTGTGATTTTCAGAAATGAACGACACACTCACTAAACCTCCGTAAATAACTCAGTTCTTAACGTAAAGACTTAAAACTCAGGATTCTGTAAAGGCATACCTCAATCAAGATATGAGTTTATTTATAGCTTCCTGTGCCAACCGGAAGTGCCTTTAATGGGTCACAGTGGCAGTTTCCGATGGGTTAAGAAAGGTCAGATCTTTTCAAAACTTCATATGTGTGACTAGGTAACCCTCATGAACTGTAAATCAGTCATTTCTCCCAACAGATGTCAAAGAAAAGCTCTCACACGCACACACAGCAAGGATGGAGTGAAAAAGTGCGGTTCTCAAAGACACAGAGAGCAGGCAATGGCATAAACATAATGTCTAGGCCGTGCCGAGTCTCAACGAGATATCCCGCTGACCGATAGCTCGCCGGGTCTGAGCAGCTTACCATTAGGAAAAGTAGGCCCAAATGAAGCTCTGCCCCACAACGTCATTTGCTTTTGGGTGACAGTGAGAGAACCGTTAGGGTGAGAAGGCAATCCGACCTCAGGTATGTTCCCAAGGTCCTTCCTGATCCGTGCAAGCCTTAACGTTGACAGTGTGGCATTAACCCTTAATAGTTAAAAAGATGGTGTTTACTTCAAAAAGTTTGCATTGATTTCTCTCTCCCATAGGAATACATTGCCTTTACACCCCTAAATTCAACCTGAAGTCTATATGGGTTATGAATGCCGTATGAACCTGTTCTTTGGCAACAGTCCATCAGGCCAGTATGAGGTCTCACCTGTGTTGACTCTAAGCTTCCTGGACTAACCGGAAGTGGTTAAATCACCCTGGGTGTGTTTCTTCCATTACCTGTCTGCAGTTTGATAGGACATAGTGCATTCAACCCTGTGTAAATCAGTCAATTTCTTAACGTAAGGACTTAAAACACAGGATTCTGTAAAAGCATAGCCCAGTGAGGATATGTGTTGACTTATAGCTTCCTCAGACAACTGGAAGTGCCTTAATTGGTGTCTCAGGGGCTGCTCTGAGGGGTTAAAAGTCAGGATCTGTCTAAACTTCATATGTGTGATTAGGCAACCCATGAACTGTAAATCAGTCATTTTTCCCATAAAATTTCAAAGGAAAACTAAATCACACAGTACACAACCTTGGAAGGAGGGACGTATGGGGTTTGTAGAGACAGACAGTGCCCAATAGTTAGCTTTGTTCGAGCTAAAAGAACCGTCAGACCTAGAGTTCCGAAACTCTAGAAACCTGTTCTAGACCTCGGCGTCGATAGTGTGGTGAGTTAGGTGGTCTAGAAGGTTCTGGACCGAGAAATAGCCTCGTACATTTGCAATGACTTCAATTCATTTTGACCATTACGAAAATGGCGACATTTAGAAAAGTCTCAGAGACACAAGACTAGTGCATTGAAACCGCTCAGCCATAGAGAGACGGACTCTCAACGCTTCGGTCCGATAGCTCATTCAAGGACCTCATAGCAAGGCATTGAAAAAATGGATTTTCAGCACCAATTAGGGTTTACTGGGCACTCAAGGACCCATCGAGCCGAAACTCGGGATTCGGGGTCGCCTCACATAGGCCTTCACATAATGTCTGACCTGGACCCGCAGCTAGAACGTAACTATGTGTTTTACGTTTTTATTATGTTTTAAACCAATGGCGCTGTGAATTATGGGCCTGCTCTGACATATGTGATATAGTTGGCTTCTAAATGAGTTGGAAAAGTGGGTTTGGTGTCAATTGGTATCAGTTTGCGTCAGAATGACATCTCAATTGACTGGTGGACACTGACTTGCTAGTTGACTTTGTACATTAGCAATATGTTTAAACGGAGAGGGACCATCACCAAAATGGCATTCTGAAATCAACACAAAAATGGCATCACCATAGTCTCCAGGCTGTGCAGAGTTCAACGAGACGCCCGCTGACCGTAGCTCGCTCTGAGTGCAGCGACCTTGAGAAAAGAAGGCGCAAAAGGAAGTCTGGCCCTCAATGTCATTTGCTTTTGGGTGACAGTGAGAGAACCGTTAGGGTGAGAAGCACAACTCGACCTCAGGTACGTTCCTGAGGTCCTCCCGATCCGTGCAAGCCTAACCTTGACCGTGTGGCATTAACCCTTAACAGTTAAAATAAGGTGTTTACTTCAAACAGTTTGCATTGACTCTCTCCCCATAGGAATACATTGCCTGCACCTCTAAATTCAACCTGAGGCCTATGTGGGTTATGAATGCCTTATGAACCTGTCTTCTATGACAGTCCATCAGCTCACTATGAGGTCTACCTGTGCCGATTCTAAGCTTCCTGAAGCAACCGGAAGTGGTTAAATTGACCTCAAAAGGTGTTTTGATGTACATAACCTTCAAAGGTGAAAATGACTACATTCAACCCTGTGTAGATCGTAGATCAGTCAATTCTTAACTTAAAGACTTAAAACTCAGGATTCTGTAAGTTTCTATGTCAATCAAGACATGGGTTTACTTATAGCTTCCTGTGCCAACCGGAAGTGCCTTTAATGATGTCACAGTGGCAGTTTCTAAGGGTTAAAAAGGTCAGATCTTTTCAAAACTTCATATGTGTGACTAGGTAACCCTCATGAACTGTAAATCAGTCATTTCTCCCAACAGATGTCAAAGAAAAGCTCTACACGCACACACAGCAAGGATGGAGTGAAAAAGTGCGGTTCTCAAAGACACAGAGAGCAGGCAATGGCATAAACATAATCTCTAGGCCGTGCGAGTTCAACGAGATATCCCGCTTGACCGTAGCTCGCTCGGTCTGAGCGCAGCGACCATTAGAAAAGTAGGCCCAAAATGAAGCCTGCCCCACAACGTCATTTGCTTTTGGGTGACAGTGAGAGAACCGTTAGGGTGAGAAGCACAACTCGACCTCAGGTACGTTCCTAAGGTCCTCCTGATCCGTGCAGCCTAACCTTGACCATGTGGCATTAACCCTTAATAGTTAAAATAAGGTGTTTACTTCAAAGAGTTTGCATTGACTTCTCTCCCCATAGGAATACATTGCCTGCACCCCTAAATTCAACCTGAAGCCTATGTGGGTTATGAATGACTTATGAACCTGTCTTCTATGACAGTCCATCAGACCACTAAGTGAGGTCTACCTGTGCCAATTATAAGCTTCCTGAAGCAACCGGAAGTGGTTGAAATCACCTTATCAGTGTTGATCCATACACTGCATGCAGTTTGATAGACATAGTGCATTCAACCCTGTGTAGATCAGTCAATTCTTAACTTAAAGACTTAAAACTCAGGATTCTGTAAGTGGCTATGTCAATCAAGACATGGGTTTACTTATAGCTTCCTGTGCCAACCGGAAGTGCCTTTAATGATGTCACAGTGGCAGTTTCAAGGTTAAAGGTCAGATCTTTTTCAAAACTTCATATGTGTGACTAGGTAACCCTCCTAAACTGTAAATCAGTCATTTCTCCCAGCAGATGTCAAAGAAAATCTCTCCACACGCACACAGCAAGGCTGGAGTGAAAAGGGGTTCTCAAAGACACAGAGAGCAGGCAATGGCATAAACATAATAAATCTCTAGGCCGTGCCGAGTTCAACGAGATATCCGTTTGACCGTAGCCGCTCGGTGTGTCGCAGCGACCATTAGAAAATTAGGCCCAAATGAAGCCTGCCCACAACGTCATTTGCTTTTGGGTGACAGTGAGAGAACCGTTAGGGTGAGAGCACAATTGACCTCAGGTACGTTCCTAAGGTCCTTCCGATCCGTGCAAGCCTAACGTTGACCGTGTGGCATTAACCCTAATAGTTAAAAGAAGGTGTTTACTTCAAAGAGTTTGCATTGACTTCTCCCCCATAGGAATACATTGCCTTTACCCCTAAATTCAACCTGAAGTCTATATGGGTTATGAATGCCGTATGAACCTGTCTTTGGTAACAGTCCATCCAGGCCAGTATGAGGTCTACCTGTGTTGATTCTGCTTCCTGGACCAGCCGGAAGTGGTTAAAATCACCCTAAAGTGTTTTCCATTACCTGCCTGCAGTTTGATAGACATAGTGCATTCAACCCTGTGTAAATCAGTCAATTCTTAACGTAAGGACTTAAAACACAGGATTCTGTAAAAGCATAGCCCAGTGAGGATATATGTTGACTTATAGCTTCCTGTGCCAACCGGAAGTGCCTTAATTGGTGTCTCAGGGGCTGTTTGAGGGGTTAAAAAGTCAGATCTGTCCAAAACTTCATATGTGTGATTAGGCAACCCCATGAACTGTAAATCAGTCATTTTTCCCATAAAATTTCAAAGGAAAACTAAATCACACAGACACACAACTTGGAAGGAGGGGACGTATTGGGGTTTGTAGAGACAGACAGTGCCTCCAATAGTTAGCTTTGTTCGAGCTAAAAAGAACCGTCAGACCTAGAGTTCAAACTTTAGAAACCTGTTCTAGACCTCGGGTCGATAGTGCGTGGTGAGTTAGGTGGCTCTAGAAGGTTCTCGGACCGAGAAATAGCCTCGTACATTTGCAATGACTTCAATTCATTTTGACCATTACGAAAATGGCGACATTTAGAAAAGTCTCAGAGACACAAGACTAGGTGCATTGGAACCGGCTCGGCCCATAGAGACGGACCCCAACGTTTCGGGTCCGATAGCTCATTCAAGGACCCCATAGCAAGGCATGGAAAAAATGGATTTTCAGCACCAATTAGGGTTTTACTCGGGCACCGAAGGACCCTATCGAGCCGAAACTCGGGATTCGGGTCGCCTCACATAGGCCTTCACATACCTTAAGGGAAGAATTCGGCAGTACCTGTATGGTTAGTGAGAAAGTCCATATTGCAAATGTACGGTCCCTTACTAGACGTCCGAAATCGTTTGTAAAATTCATGGACGGCGTCGGAGCGGCAGGGCCGGACCTACCAGGAAGTCATCAAATGAACGTTGTCGGACATTCGGTTTCCGTTTTAAAAAATAATAAGATTTATGTCATTTTTCCCATGTCCCGAAATTCCCACAAGAGGGCATAAGCAATCATATGGCTATTGCTACAAAACATCACGATTCACGACGGGCCTTATCTCGAAAACTGAAAATATTTAGAAGCCGAAACTCGGTGAGCGTAGGGGCGGCATAATGGGCAGTTGGCCCCGAACAAGATGGCGTCTAGGCCTCAACGGTTTTTGAGTTATGGCCATTTATCTGGGATTAAAGGTCCAAAATGAAAATAGAGAAATTATTTTTCCACTTCACGTCAAAGTCAAGGAGCCTCCGGTGTCAATAAAAAAGAACCAGCCATTTATCTATCGTCATTTAAGAGAAATCGTACAACGACACCTTGGTGATGTTCACGGATAGGTGTTTTTTTTTTCAACGGTTACAGATCCAGTTGCAGGTTGTTCTTACGAATCTTTTTAAAGTGTGCTGCGGAGCTCTGCGAGATTTCTGTGATTTTCTATGATTTTCTGAAATAACACACACTCACTAAACCCTCCGTAAATAACTCAGTTCTTAACGTAAAGACTTAAAACTCGGGATTCTGTAAAGGCATACCCCAATCATGATATGAGTTTATTTATAGCTTCCTGTGCCAACCGGAAGTGCCTTTAATGGTGTCACAGTGGCAGTTCCATGGGTTAAAAAAGGTCCCAGATCTTTCAAAACTTCATATGTGTGACTAGGTAACCCCGTGAACTGTAAATCAGTCATTTCTCCCAGCAGATGTCAAAGAAAAGCTCTCACACGCACACACAGCAAGGATGGAGTGAAAAAGTGTGGTTCTCAAAGACACAGAGAGCAGGCAATGGCATAAACATAATGTCTAGGCCAGCCGAGTTCAACGAGATATCCCGCTGACCGTAGCTCGCCCGGCCTGAGCGCAGCGACCATTAGAAAAGTAGGCCCAAAATGAAGCCTGCCCCACAACGTCATTTGCTTTTGGGTGACAGTGAGAGAACCGTTAGGGTGAGAAGCACACCGACCTCAGGTATGTTCCTAAGGTCCTTCCGATCCGTGCAAGCCTAACGCTGACAGTGTGGCATTAACCCTTAATAGTTAAAAGATGGTGTTTACTTCAAAAAGTTTGCATTGATTTCTCTCCCCATAGGAATACATTGCCTTACCCCTAAATTCAACCTGAAGTCTATATGGGCTTATGAATGCCGTATGAACCT